>NC_060277.1:97291491-97337022 GCF_021613505.1 Equus quagga | reverse complement strand
CCCCTGTTAATTCCTTGAGTCTAAAAATGATGAACTTCTCTCCAGTGCCTGTGACTGTGGGGGTGCAGGGGTGGCTGGGAAAAGCGAGACTTGGTGAGTGAGTTGCAGAGGAGGCCTGGGAGGGGCCTTGATGTTGGCTTTGGCTGCCCAGGTGGCACCCATGTGGAGGACCCCCTCCAACTTAGAGCCGGGTCAGCGTGAGGACAGAGTTGAGGGGGCGACAGGCAGCATCCCAGTAGTGCTGGGACCAGGGCGGAGGATGGTGAGGCCTCTCCCCAAGGGCACACTTGAGGGACAGCAGAGGGAGGGAGGGTTGCCTCACTGCTAGGCCTTGGCGTAACGGAGGGCTTTCCAACTTTATGCCAAAGCTGAATTGCCCAGGACGATGGAAGGAAAACAGGGCCCTGCCCAGGCTTGCCTCCATCCTGCCCCCAACATGTCCAGGGTCTTCTCTGCCTGAACTTAAGCAAGTTATTAAAGAGTATCAGGTGGAAGGGACACTTAGGTGTCTTGGTCCTGGGCAGACCTAATATTTAGGAGACTTCACGTAAAAGCTGCCCACTCCCTGGTTCTGATCCATTTGCCTCCCCCGGGTGCACACAGGTTCTGTCTGGTCCAGCATCACTTGGTTATGATCCTGGCACTGGCTCCACCGCATTTTGCCAGCCTCAGGACGGGGCCCTGTCCCAGCCCCCCACAGACAAGGCTGCCCTCAGTCCTCTGGTTTTTATTTGCCTGGTCCCCTCAGAGCCCCCACCCTGGGGGCTGAGGAAGGAGTGACTCCAGGGGACACACGGGGACAGACAAGAGAGGCATGGGAGGTGAGGGTGCCAAGGCTGGGCCACCAGCTCCTGAGGACAGTGGGGGAGATGAGCGAAGGAGAGTCCAGTACAAAGCCAGTAGGTGTCAGGGTGACCAGAAGAGTGGAACAGGCTTCCCCATGTGCTCCCCGAGACCTCGGTGCCCTGCTTCCTGGACCAGGTGGCTTCCTTTTGCAGCCCCAGCCTCCTTGGGCAGGAAGCTACCATAGGAAGAAGCAACGGGGGTCTTTCCCGAGAGAACCCTGGCTGGGTGGGCAGCGTTCTCTGGAAGGGTGGCCTGGGTTGAGGGACTCTGAGGAAAGGCAACAGGTGTCTGTGCCCCAGCAGGTGGGGCTGGCACTGCCCACGCCGCTCCTCAACTGGGGCTCAGTGCCGGGCTGCCTTCGGGACTGTCGCTCACCAGGCACTCGTTGGATTTGAAGCTCGCCAGGGACTTGCAGCTGGGGATGGAGGCCAGGGAGCCGCAGAGGCCCAGCATGGAGGGCGTGGGGTCCTTCCCTGGGGAGAGAGGGCGGGTGAGGCCAGGCCAACCTGCCTGCATGTGTGTGAGTTGGGGGGGGTGGTGCACAGGCACAGGCAGGGAAGGGGCACCCTCAGGTCACCCCCAGGTGACTTTCCTCATTTCTGGAGCATTTGCCATTTTCAGTTTAACCTTGATAAGCATCTGCCCCTGCCATGCACGGTGCTGGGGACACTGTATTGTAATCGTCAGCTTATGTCTCTGTCTCCCCCGAGGTTCATCCTCTCTCTTTGTCCATTTATTAAACACACGGTGAGCACTTGTTCCGTTCCAGGAACTGGGGATACAGAGAACGGACGAGACACGGTCCCTGCCCTCACGGAGCTCACAGTCTGGTGGGGAGACAGACACACGGACAGTCACAAACACAGTGTGGTGGGGTTACACGTCCATAGCCTGCCTCGTCTCAAAGAAGATCTAGGGTCATCCAGGACTGGATTTTAGAAAGAAAAGACAGGAAGGCCAAGCACTGGGAAAACTAGGGTGGGAAGCCCCAGCGAAGCCAGGGGGAGGGCAACACAAAATGCATGCGGTGAAGTCCTGGACATTCGCTTGAAGGGAGCCTCTAATTTGGCTCTGAGCTTCCTGGCAGCCAAAGAAAAGGGGGAAACAAAGGTCAGGCGAGCGGTTAATAGAGTGCATGAGAAAAAAGCAAATTAGTTAGGCGAAGAACTCCCCGAGAATTCATGAGCCCCTTAAGGATGTCATGATACCAAAAAGCCATTAGCCCTCACCATATGCCACACCTGTGATTATTTTAATCAACATCCCCATCTGCAGATGAGAAGGGCTCAGCAAGGCCAAGTGATTGACCGAGCTCGCGTAACCAGAGGGGGCGCAGCTGGGATTCTCACAGGGTCTGCCCGACACCCCAAACCAAGCTCTTAATTGCTGTGCTAAGCTCTCTGAAGGGCTGAGACAATGAGGGGATTGGTCAGGGCCTGACTAGAGGCCCCAAGGCCTGGCCTCAGCCCTTCCTAGTGGGGTGCTGGGTGCTGGATTGGAGGGCTCACCGATAGGGCCCCAGGGCTCCTCATCCCGCTTGCCCTCTCCCAGGCGCTGGGAATCCGAGCTCAGACTGGCTTCAGCTGACAGCGGCTCCGTACTCATGAAACTGTGTCTGTGGCAGAGCAGAGAGCTGGTGTAGGGGTGGAGGTCCCCCCCAGTGCCCCTCTTCCCCTGCTGAGCCTAGCTTGGGCTTACCTCCGGTAAAGCTTGGGGTTGTTGGCACCCTCGGCCCCACTGAGCGTTCCCAGTGATGGCCATTGGTTGACCAGGGCCGTGGTGAGCTCCTTCGAACCATGGGCCAGGGGAGCGTGGTCACCGGGGATCAGACCTGTCCTGGGATGGGGAGGGGGGGTCAGGCCTGGCTGGGAGAGGAAGCAGAAGTGGGGAAGAGGGGCACAGCAAGGGGTTGAGGGAGGGGTTAGGAATGAAACCTGAGTAGCAGAAATGGGGACAGAATGTGGAGGATCAGTGGGGCAGACCCTGGGAGTCAGTGGAGGGTACTGGGGGTCAGAGGGGTGATGGGTTGGTGCACTCATGTTGAGGGTTAGATGCAATAATGGGGTGTTGTAGGAGTCAGGGTGTTGGAGTCGGGGGAGAATACGCAGGAATCTTGCAGGGTAATGGGGTGTCTTGGGGGATCATGCTGGGAGGTCATAGGATGATGGAGTTTAGGGGGAGCTTTTGGAGGGATGGGTAGGGGTGAGGTCAGGGGTCATCATGAGTGATGACAGTCAGTGGGCCTATGTTGCAGATCAGAAGGATGTTGAACAGATGGAATAATGCACTCATGTTGAAGGTCATTGAGTAACATTACAGGTCTTTGCGAGTAATGTTGGGGTCTCTTGGATAATGTCCGATGGCCATTCTAGCTGATGTCGGGTGATTGAGGGTGAAGTGGGGAGCTGGTGGGGGGGGGTCACTGGATCTTAGCTGAGAATAATGTTAGAAGGTCACTGGGGCATATTGGGGTGGAAGTGACCGGATCAGTGGTTTGATGCTGGCGGCTGCTTGAGACGGATGCCAGTATCAGGAAAGGTGATGTTACAGTCAGTGGGGGCGATGGTGGGGGTCCCCTGGGGTGCTGTGGTCGGAGTGGCCGGGGTCAGGGGTCAGGGCGGCGGCGGCGCTCACAGCTGCTCCTGCAGCTCCAGGATCACGCCTTCCAGCTCCCGCTTCTCGCGCTGGTTCTGCGCCGCCGCCTCCTCCAGCTGCAGCTGCAGCCGCCGGTTCTCCGCCTCCAGGTCCTTCAGTTGCGACTCGCGCAGACGCACCAGCTCCTCCAGGTAGCCCTGCGGGGCGCCGGCTCAGCCCGGGCGGCGGGAGGAGGGGGCCCGGCGGCCGCCCCACCCCGCGCCCGCGCCCCGCCACCCTCGCCGCGCACCGCGCACCGCGCACCTTCTGCGCGTAGACGATACGGAACTTCTGTTCCATCTTGTGCCACTTGCTGTACCAGCTGTCCTCGTCGGTGACGAGCGGCAGGTACGGGTGCTCAGGAGAGTTGTCCTCGCTTGTGCTGCTCTCGGCGCTGTGCCGCTCCTCTTCGTCCGTCAGGTAGTCGTAGCTGGGGGAGAGAGAGCAGTGGGCACCGCCGGGCCTGCCCCCCGGCGGGCCCCACACCAACCCCCTTGGGCAGGGGGACCAGGAGGCCCGGCCAGCCTGCCTCCCTCCCGCCATCCCCGCCCCACAGGGCGGTGGTCTGTCCGCACCCACCGCAACAATGGGCTGCTCACCTCTGGGTGAACTTTAGGTAGGGCGTGTAGTCGATGACCACGGGGGTCTTCCCGTCCAGCACTTCGCCCTTTAGGCAGAAGCTGGCGGCAGAGGAACCACAGGGTTAAGGCCGGTCTAAGAATTGTGGACATTAGCGGAGAAACAGCCCTCCCCGCACCGCGCCACCACCACCCAGATGTCACCTGAAGTCTATGGCGCTCAGTCCGATCAGCATCCCTGTAAGGACCGTGGCTTCCTCCCGCAGCATGATGGCTCCCGAGTCGTAGAAACGCCTGTGGGGAGCGGGCCACGGATGGTACAGCCTCTTCCCAGGGAGCCCCCACGAGCCAGGACCTCTCTGGTTGGCTTACAACAAACCTTTCCTAGAGGGAGGAGGGAACTCTTTCCTGGTCACCCCTCAGCTGTGGAGCTTGTCTCCCCCTCAGACTGGGGCCCAGTGGGGACCCCGCCTGTATCCCCCACCTATTAGAACACATGCCCCTGAGAACAGACTCTTTTCCATCCTCTGAACTACCCCTGCCTGCCAAGTACTGGGTCACCCAGATCCTTAAAATCAGGAAACGAGTTCTAATCATTAGTGCTTGGCATACAGTAGGTGCTCAAAAATATGGTGATGTGAACTCTGCAATGTGAGGACAGACTAGAGATGGGATGCAGGAGAACATCAGGTGGGTGTGACCCCTGGTGGGGGAGGCACAGTGTACTTAGCTTCAAACACGCCGTCCCCCTCTGGCACGTCCTGTCTGTGACCTGCTGCCAGGACCCAATCTGTCTGCAAACCCTGAGTACAGGGACTGAAGCTCTGCATGCTAAGACTCTAGTCGTGGGTAGCAAGTGCAGACTGCCACCATTGTTGGGGGAGGAGATAGGGCAGTGTGTTGTAGGTCATGGAACAAGGCCAACAAGAAAAACGATACATAGTTGAGGCTTGTCCAGAGGTGTGTCTAAGGGTAGAATTGTGTATGAGACCAGTGCTGGGGAGTGACGGGGGATAATGACTTTGACTTGGAAGAGATAGTTGTGGTGCTAAAGGTATGTTCCAGGACTGCAGGTCAGGCTGACTGGTGGACAGTCTGGGGAGGGAAACTAGCCATGCATGCTGGGAGTTGTAGTCCAGGTACTGAAGGTTGCTAGGGGAACCTAAGGATGAAGTGTGTTTAGGCAATGAACATTCTCACTGGGACCTGTGGTCCAAGCTAATTGAGAGGGTCTGACCTGGTGGTCCGGGTGTCCCGCAGGGCTGTGGTGATGTATTCCGACATGCGCTTCTCCATCAGTGCCACCCGGATCCATGCCCGGCCCTGGAAAGTACACTCACTTTTACTTGCTGCCTTGAAGGGACCCATGTGTGCACCATTGGGTCTGGACCTCCCGCGGCCTTTCTCCCCAGTGCCTGTGAGCAGGGGTAAGGACCAAGGAGCATGCAGTATCCAGAGCAGGGAGCAGCTGCCCTGGCCCTGCCCGTTGCAGGCCCCTCACCTTGGCTCGGGCTGTGCTGATGTTCTCCATGTTCTCGATGCTGCTCACGCAGTTGTTGGGCACTTTGCTGCAGGCCAGCCGGATATAGTCCCAGAAGCCCCGCTGCCCGTCTGAGCTGAACCAGCTCACCGGACCTGCTGGGGCACAGGCTGAGCCAGGGCAGGGAGGGGGCTCAGCAAGACCAGGGAGTTTGGAGAGGGTCCGTGTAACGGGGCACACACACGCGTAAGTATATGCAGCCATGCATGCACACAGTGCCTACCCCGAATGCGTGTACACACACATGTATGTACCCAAAGGGCACGCCAGCATGTAACTGCACGACCATTGATAGGGCTTGTGGCCACCCACTATGTTATACTCAGAAGACCTCCTCCCCCTTCCCATCTCTGTGTGTCAGCTTCTGTGCATGGCCCAGAACTGAGGCCAGAGTCAATGACGGGATTCAGAACCCCATCAGAGAGGGGTGGCTGGAAGCTAAAGGCTGGGAGTTGGTGGAGCTGGGCCCTAGGGGACAGGAACCTGGGCCCACCTTTGAAACGGTGGCTGAGGATCTGCTCTAAGATGGCTGCAAAATTTACAAACTCCTCAGATGAGTCATCGATGGGCTCTGCTGTGTACTTCTCCAGCAGTGTTTTCACCGAGAACCTGGGGGTGGGGAGGGAAAAGGGGCAGTAGGGTGTCAGGTGAGAAGCCAGGGTGATGGTGGGAGAGGAAGGCATCAGGCAAAGAGAGGGAGCGAAGGGCAGAGAGGAGGTCATGACGAGCACGATGTGGTGGGGAGGCAGAAGGAGAGAGGGTGGGAGACAGGTGAGAACGTAGTGACCGTGGAGGTGCTGTGACACGGGAGTGATAGGGTGGCAGGTGGGAGACTGATTGACAAAGTGGGTGACAGGAGAAGTGATAGCCAGAGAAAAGAAGCTTCAGGAACAAGGTATGAGAGGGGATAAAACAATAGGTAGAAAGATGAAGCACTTACAGCTGGGGGCTGTCCCAGAGCCCCTTCCTCTTTGCCCACCCTTCCAAGTTGCATTCTCTGTGTGTGTGGGTTGGGGGTCAGGAAGGAGTTAGAAGCCAGTTTATGCCCCTGTCCTGAGCTGTCTTCTGTTCTTGCTGGAACAACTTTCAGTCCCTTCTGGGGGGGGGGGGGTCACCCGTGCCAGGGCATGTGAATTGGCACCGAGCACATGGAACGTGGGCATGCATGGGTGGCCAGGTGGGCTCTCAGCACCCGGATGCCCCCTTCCCCCTTTCCCTTCCTAGCTTGGCTACCCACACACCAGCTGCCCAGAACCAGGCACTGCGGAGCTGGGCGGGGGGAGGCGCAGGGTGTGGGGCTGACACACACAGTGGGTGGGAGGGGGCATTGGCAGCAGATCTCTGGGAGGGGGCTTGGAGCCCAGACACCTGGCTTCTCAGAAAGGAAGGCAGCCGAGGGAAGCCAATGGGGCTGAGACGAGCCCAGCAGCTCCCGTCCCTCTCTCTAGTCCTGCTGGAAGCCTGGCTCCCTCTGCAGTCCCTACCCTTGCAATCTCCACCTGCCATTGCTGCAGTGGGGTGAGGCAGGGGTGAGGACACAGCTCCCAACATCCCATTATTGCCCTATTGTCAGCAGGGGTGGAGTGTCTAGGGATAGGGGACTACTTGGAACTGTCCCTTTTTCCCTAAGTTTATCAAGCCCTGTAATGTGCTGAGCACACTACTTTGCGTGCATCATCTATTGCATCTTACAATAGCCCTGGGAGGTAGGTCCTCTTATTGTCACCATCATCCCCATCTTACAGGTAAGGTAACTGAGGGTCCAAGAGTCATTGACTGATCTCTTCAGAGTCACACAGCTTGTGAGGAGTCAAGTAGGTATGTCTGACTCCAAAGTTCTTGCTTTTTCTGCTACATCTAGTGGCCTCCTGGTGGCTGTCACGATTACCAAGGCCCCGAGCAGCCTCTGCCTCCTCTGTCCTCTGTCCTCCACTCTGCAGGCTCCAGCCCTCCAGCACTGGCCTCTGAGGCTCTCAGGCCAGGGGCACAGCTGAGCCCCTGGAGCTCCCTCCCTTCCCTTTGGGCTTAGAGTTGGTCTGGGCTGAGATCAGAGCCAGGTCAGCATTGGGGTTGCCCTGGGAGGAGGAAGCCTGGTGGACTCAAATCCTGCTTCCTTGTGGCGCCCGCTTGGCCTTGGACATATTTAATCTCTCTGAGGCCCATTTCCAGGTGCAAACAGGAATACTAGTACCTGCCTCATTAAATTTTGGTCCAGAGCCCAGGAAGGACTGAGAGAAGGTGAGTGTGTATGGGCCACCAGGCAGCGGTGCTGAGGGGCTGGGCATTAATGGGAAGGTCGGCCCTGCCAGAAGGAGCCTGTGTTTAGGGCATCATCTGGGCTTCATTAAGAAGCCTGCCCGCCACCCCCATGATTTCTTCTGGTCATCTGGGTCAGACCTCAGTGGGGGCCTGGGGCTGGTTTCAGGATGGCCGCCATCTGCCATCAGTCCTCAGGGATGCTGCAGAGCTGGTCATTGCCCCCGGGAGCCCCATGGCGTGCTCCCTGTTAGGAGGTACACTGGCTGCTGCAGGTTACCATGGAGACAGGGAGGCCAGGGCCCAGGGGAGCCCTCAGCCTGCTAAAGGAAAGTGTTCTGGGAGCTGAAGGCAAACCACGTGACAGTGATGAGGCGCAGGGGCCTGAGGGCTTCAAAGCTCTTGTCACGCCCCCATCACCCGCTAAAGCTCTATCCTCGAACCCCAGTTCTAAGCCCACCTCCAACCCACCAGAACCTCTGTTCTCCAGCCTAGGCCAAGGGGGGATCGCCCCTTCCCCACACACTCAAGAGGCCCAGCTGTCCTGGCAGGCAAGAGAAAGAAGAGGAACCCAGGAGGTCAAGAGAGAGGAGAAGGACAGGAAGGGTGTCATCAGGACGGGGCCATTTTCATGTGCCGGGCACTGGACTAGGCTCCTACATGGATTATGTCATTACCATTCCTGGTGTGGCTGTTACATACCCCATCTACAATGGGGATGATGAGGCACTCAAGGCCCAGAGTGGTTAGGAGACTTCCCCAAGGCTGCACAGCTAATAACTGATGAAGTAATAGCTTGAACCTACAACTATCTGGCCCCAAAGGCAGAAATCTTTGTTTTACACCACACTAGCAGGGTTGGGGGGTGAGGGTGGAGTTTGGGCTGGGCCATTGCTGCATTCATTTCTTCTATAACATTCCAGGCTTTTTTTTTTTCTTTTTTCTTTTTACAGAGATTCGATGTGCACAGCACTGTGGTGGGCACTCAGATCATAATGGTGTGAGACAGACACACTATGGTTGGGAGTGCGCCCAGGAACCTGGGAAGGGCTAGAGGAGCCAGGAGCCAGGGCGTCAGGTGGGCCCTGATTCCTGGGGGAAGCAGCAGGGCCAAGGCCTGTGTGCAGGCAGGTGGGACTGGCAGGGGAAGCCAGTCGAGCCCTGCACTGGGGACACCAGCCCTCAGAGGTGGCATGCAGGGCTGGGGAGGTTGCAGGTGGAGAAGGCAGCTGGCATGGGGATCCCAGAGGGAGAGATGAGTGCAGGTGGGGGCTGAGGGAGAATGAGCAACGGGCCATTCCTGGCTTCGGGGCGGGGCAGGGAGGGTGAGTCACCGCAGGACTGAAGTGGGAAAGTTCACTTCCTGGGCCCCAAGAAAGCAGGTGAATCCTCCCAACACTGCGACAGCCCCACCCTCAGGGACCGATGGCCCTGTCCTCCCAATCTCCTCCCCTTGAGTCCAGGAGACCCAGGCTTCTGCGGTCAAGTCCTCAGTCCTTCCCACGCGGAGTCAGCGCCCCTCATCCTTCACTGGATGGATTCAGGGGCTTTGCCCACATGCCCAGTTGACCCTGCCACAGGCTGCGGCTGCCCAGAGATGGAGGAGGACACCATCCCTGCGCCAGGATTTGAGCATTGGAAAATCTCCCAGGAAAGCCCCACCTCAGAGAGGCCAGGCTGACAGGAGTGGGAGTGAGGGTATGCTTTGGAGGGCGTTCATTCCCCTCCTTCATCAGTTCTCCTCTGCCCACCCGCCTCTGCCCACCCTGCCCCCAGCAAGGGAGCCAGCCGTCTCCACCCCCTCCCCCTCAGGCCCAATGTCACTTCCTGGTTCTCACAGGAAGCTGCAGTGCCAATTAAACACCCCTCACCCCCCAGGCCCCAGGCTGGGCATAGGCCTGGCTTGGCCTAGAAGGATAGGGACGAAATCTCCAAACTCTCTCCCTGTCTGGGCCTGAGAGGGACAGTGGATGCGCTCCTCTTAACCCTGTGCTTCCTCCCTTTTCTCCGCGGCTGCCGGGCATCCTCCCGCCGGCACGCTCAGTCCAGGTTTCCGCAACCCTGCCTGACGCCTCTCCGACCACCCCGCCCCCGCCCGCCAGCGGAGCCCACCTGCACACGGTGATCAGGTTCCGACGCTCCACAGCCACATTGCGGGAAGACGCTTTCTTGGAGGACAGCCCCAGAGCCATGGTGGTCTGGACAAAGCTCGCTTCCATCCAGATGCGCGGCCACTGCTGCCGCCGCCAGGTGCCCCCGACCCCGACCGGCGCTCCGGCCCCCGCGCCGGATCACGGCTGAGCCCTCTGACCGCCGGGGCCCCTGGATCCCTCCACGGCCATCCCCCTGCCGCTGCACCCGATGTCCGGCCCCCTGGCTCCCTCCCCCGGCTGCGATTCCGGAGCAAAACAAGGCCGGGGAGGGAGCTCTCCAAGGTGCTGAGCCGGGGCCCGTCACCCCCCTCCCCCAGTCGCCCGCCCCCCTCGACCGGTGACGTCAGGGCCCTCGGGCCCCGCCCCCCTGCAGGCCGGGGACCAATCCGCAGAGGGTGCAGGATTTTAGGGGGATGGGGAGAGGGCCGAGGCCCCAGGGAGGGCAGAGGGCGTCCCTGGAAGAGGCATCGATTGGAAGGAGGAAGAGGGGGCATCTGGTCTGTCCACCCCACACTCAAGGCCCGGAGCCCTCGCCTCGCGTCTCTGATCTCCGACGCCTCTCCTCCCTTGTTTCTGACCTGTGATCCATGGTGTCTCTCCGATTTCTCCCGCGCTGCTTGGGGAATGGAGGTCCTCACCTCCTGTGCCCTCATCCCAGCTCCCCTACCCTAACCCATTTTGTATCGGTCTTGCCAGCGAGGCCAAGGCCAGGTCTGCGTTCAGAAAGCGCAGGTGGCTCTACGCTGCTGACCCAGGAGGCCAAGGAGCAGTCGGAGACACTGCGTATTTGTCTGCACTCCGGGCTTGATTTGTCTGCACCAGCCGGCGGAGTCAACGGCGCCTCGGGTGGGGGATGGGAAACCAGAACAAGCCTTAGAAGCTCGGCGCCTGGAACCACTCAGGACAGTGAATGGAGAGTAGACTGGCAGCTACGGGCCTGGGCGCTGTGGAAGTTCCCAGCGGTAGAGCTGGTGCCCATGAAACTGGAGGGGATGGAGCCAAGGCACTGTTTCCCCGCCCCCCCTCTCCGCCCCCCCTCCAGTCCTACCTCACATCAGCCCAGGGGCAGCTGGCCTGAGGGTTAACCCCTTGGCTGCCAGCATTGTTACATGGTGCCATCAACCCTCTGCAATCCCAGCAGGGCCCTGCAAAGTTGGTTGCATCTTTTACAGGAAGGTGGGGGAAATGGAGGCACAGTCTGTCTTCCCTGCTGCCCATCCGTAGCAACCCTCAGCCAATACCTGATTGGGATTGGGGGATAAATATCCCAGCTCTCTCATCCCTCAGGTGGGGTGGTCCTGAGTCTCACATTATTCCTCGCTCCCTGAGTTCCCTAGCAGGATTAAGTTCCAGTTGTCCACCCTCCTAACTTGCTTGATAGCACATCCTTTATTGGCCTCCTCTTCTTCCCTGTGTCACTTTCCCATTTGCTTGCTGGTGATTCCCAGCATCATTTCTCAAGTAAATACTTGCCTTTGAATCCTTGACTCAGGTTCTACTTCTAGGGGGAACCCCCAAAAATACGGTTAGTATCTGAAGTGGTCGTAGGAAGCAGATCCCCAGGAATTGGAATTGGATCACTTACCGTCCAGATGGCAATAAGGATTCCGTTGCTGAGGTACGTGGGGTGCTAATACCCAGGGGAGTGCTGCACCTTCATGCTCACTAACACTCTCACCATGGTGGATACAAGGATGCACCACCTGTGCAGATCCTAGTATTTGAGATGTAAGAGAGAAACAGCAATTATAAGGATTGAGGAGTCGGTCCGTTGTTGTTAAACGCTATCAAAGTGCTAAAAGAAGAAAATGACAGACTCACATCAGCCAACTCTCAACTCAAGGCAAAAGCCAGGAGGCCTCTATGGCAGCTCTCACCTGCAGTCTGCGCAGGGCAGACTATGCTGAAAATCAGTTCCATAATCTGACCGTGAGAGTAGCAGGATTATATATTTAAAGCCCAGCAAGTGAGGGCCCTGATAGGGAAGGAGTAGGACCCTGAGACCTGGTATGGGAACATCTGTTCTGGACCCCCCAGATCTTCCTGAACCCTTTGGGCCAGCAGAAGTGACCTCTCCCCCTTGGTGGAAGAGAGCAGATTCTCCTTGCCTGGAGAACATGTGAAGTCCTCGCCTGAGGCAGACGCCTCCCAAGATGGTACTTGCTCTCTTTGAGATCTGACCTTGACCCCCTCCATGATTCTAGACTAATAATTGTGGTTGTCTCATCCTGGACCACGTGGGGAAGTAGTACCCCAGCTACGGAAAGAAAGGGATCGTTGACCAAGAGAGCTCCAGGACCCTGCTAACATGTACCAGCAGATATTGGGAGAACACGCTGGGGAACAGATCTCGAGATGCTGGACAGGGGTCAGGGAGTGGGACAAGGCTGGTCAATGGCTGGGGTACTCTGCCATGGCTAAGGACTTAACATTTTAAAGGCTTGGCGAGGACATCTGAAGGCTGTTGCAGTATGCTACTGGGATGGCTCTTCAAAGTTCAGGAAAAACTGCATTACAGCAAATGGGGTGGAGATGCTGGGACTTCCTTGGCAGAGTACTGGGGAACGGGTCAAAGAGCTCAGAGGGGTGGGCTCACCAGGATGAAATTATTCTTATACAAGACCAGAGAACCCTCTAGCCTACTGTGTTCCTCCTGAGGGCCCAGAGATACTTCCTTCAGTAAAGTGATAAGAAATGTGCTTGCTGTTCGAGGGCCACTGGCATCATCTGCAGCTCAGTAGCGGCCATCTTCTGCAGGACAGAGTTGATAGTAGTGGAAGTTGCTGTGGAGCTGGGCTTCCTAGAATTGATGGGCACGACAGGAGCCCAGAACAGAGGCTGAGTGATGACACTTAGTCATCAGAGTCAAGATGGACATAATTACCAGAATGGGCAGAAAGACCAAGATAGCAAACTGGGATCTATGGTGATGGCCAATGGACCATGGTCTTCCCAGGTAGGTGGCCAGCCAAAGATGGTATTTCTTGACTTAGATAGCCAAAAGGAGCAAGAATGAGTGAGCAGAAGACTGATGTCAGTCACCGTAAAGAAAAATCACGGTGCCTCACCTGTTTCCGGACATAAACCATTTTCCAGCTGCAGAGCCCATCGACTGAAGGGGAGGCCAGTTCCCTTCAGGAAGCATCTTGCAATGCCACAGCAAGTTATATCACAGTAATTATCTCACTCCTCCCCCAAGGTACTTATAGCCGTTTATCCGAGCAATTGTACACTGGGAAAGGGGAATCCCCAGATCTTTTAAGGCTTTTAGATACAGGATCTAAGCTGACACTGATACTAGAGGACCAAAATGCCGTCAAGGACATGTGTTAGAATGGGGCTACAGAGGCCAGGTGATAAAGGAGACCTGGGCAAGTCCATCCCACAGTGGGTCCAACAGGTTCACGGACTCGCGTGGTGGTGACCCCCTGGTCTCTGAATCCACAGTTGGGATAGAGGTGCTCAACAGCCAGCAGAACCCTCGCATTGGTTTCCTCAACTGAGAGCCTTCAGAGCAAGAAAGGCCAAGTGGAAACTGCCCCCTGCCTCTGCCAGGACAGTAAATCAGAAGCAACACCCCATTCCAGGTGGGACGACAGCAAAAGTCACCCACAAAGGATGCAGGAGTCGTCCTCATTATATCGCCATTTAAGTCATCAGTCTGGCCCTTGGAAAAACCAGGGGACTCATCGTAGATGATGGAGAACGTAACCACGTGGTTCCGCCGGGCCAGGTGACGGGATAGCTTTCCTAGAACAGGCCAGCACGCCCCTGACGTTTAGTGTGTGACTATTAATTTGGTGAAAGAAAAAGGATTACAACCTTACGAAAGTACACTTCCACTTCCTCTCTCCCTGATTTTGGACATTGTTGTTACACATTTTATTTTAGTTGGCATTTCCATGCTTGTGAATGAGATCAAGCATTTTTTCACATGCTTATTGGTCATTTGGATTTTCTCTGCTGTGAAGTTCCTGTTCAAAGCATTTTGCTCATTTTCTCTTGGATTGTCTCTTAATTGCTTTGTAGTAGTTCTTTAGATATTCTAAATACGACTCTTTTGTCACCTATATGTACCAGAAATATCTTCTCACATTTTGTGGCTTGCCATTTAGTCCTCTTTATGGTGTCTTTTCATGAACAAGAATTCTTAATTTTAATATAAACAAAGGCATCAATGTTTTTTTTCTTTACGATAGATGTTTTTTGTCTCTTGTTTAAGAAATCTTCCCTATCTTGAAATTATGATGTATTTTCTTATCTGACCCTACAGGAGTTTTAGAGTGTGATTTTACCTGAAAGTCTCTAATTCACCTGGAGTGAATTTTGTTTATGGTGTGAGGTGGGGATCCAATCTCTTTTTGCTCCAGCACCATTTTTTTAAATTTTTATTTTTTTAAGATTTTACTTTTTCTTTTTCCTTGTTCTCCCCAAAGCCCCCTGGTACATAGTTGCATATTTTTAGTTGTGAGTCCTTCTAGCTGTGGCATATGGGATGCCGCCTCAGCATGGCTTGATGAGCGGTGCCATGTCTGAGCCCTGGATCCGAACCAGTGAAACCCCAGGCTGCCGAAGTGATTTAACCACTCTGCCATGGGGCCGGCCCCCATTTATTATTATTTTTTAAAGTCCTTTCCCCATGGTTTTGCAGTGACCTCTCTCTCAAAGCAGGTATCCATACACGTGTGGGTCTGCTCCCAGGCTCTCTGTTCTGCTCAGTGCTCTCTGTCTATCCTTGCACCAAATCATAATGTCTTAACTATGGAAACTTCACAGGTGGTCTTAAGATTTTTTTTCCTTTTTTCTCCCAAAGCCCTCTGGTACATTGTTGTGTATTTTTTAGTTGTGGGTCCTTCTAGTTGCAGCATGTGGGATGCCGCCTCAGCATGGCTTGGTGAGCGGTGCCATGTCCGCGCCCAGGACTCGAACTGGCAAAACCCTGGGCCGCCGAAGCGGAGGGCGTGAATTAACCACTCGGCCACGGGCCGGCCCCCAAAGTAAGTCTTGATGACTGGTAGGGAAAGTCCTCCTATCTTATTCTTCTTCAAGAGTGTCTTGTTTTTTCTTGGCCCCTTGCACTTCCATAATAATTTCAGAATTAGCTTGACAAGCACAACGAAAGCAAACTCACCTTAGGATTTATATTGGAATTGTGATTGCACTGAATCTATAGTTTATTTGGATAGAATTGGCATCTTTATAATCCTGAGTCTTCCAATCTTTGGATAGAGTATAGCTCTCTTTTTATTTAGCTTGTCTTTAAAATTTGTGAAGAAAATTTTTATCATTTTCTCCAAAGAAGTCTTATACATATTTTGTTAGATTTATCCTATGTTATTCATATGATTTGTGCTATTTTAAAAAGTCCCCTTTTTTTTTTTTGGTGAGGAAGATTGTCCCTGAGCTAACATCGGTGCCAATCTTCCTCTATTTTGTATGTAGGATGCCTCCACAGCACAGCTTGATGAGCAGTGTGTAGGTCCGCACCCAGGATCCAAACTGGTGAACCCCTAGCCGCCAAAGCAGAGTGTGAGAACTTAACCACTATACTGCCCGGCCGGCCCCAAAAGGTACCTTCTTAAAATTCTATTTTATAATCATTGCTGATATAAATAAGCAATTGACTTCTTTATTGTGTTAAAATATGCTAAAAGGGCACATAAAATTTGCCCTTTTAACCATTGTTAAGTGTACAATTCAGTGGCATTAATTACGTTCACAATGTTGTGCAACCATCACCACTATTTATTTTCAAAACATTTTCATGACCCTTCGTCATACTGCTATGAATATTTGTGTACAAGTATCTGTTTGGGTCCGTGTTTTCAATTCTTTTGAATTGCTGTATCATGTGGTAATTCCGTTTAACTTTTTGAGGAAAGCTAAACTGTTTCCACAGTGGCTGAACCATTTTATATTCCCACCAGTAACGTACGAGCGTTCCAATTTCTCCACAGCCTCACCAACACTTGCTATTTTCCATTTTCTGTAATAGCCATCCCACTAGGCATGAAGTGGCATCTCATTGTGGTTTTGATTTGCATTTCCCTAATGACTAATGGTGTTGAGTATTTTTTCATATGTTTATTGGCCATTTGTACATCTTTGGAGAAATATTTATTGGAGTCCTTTGACCATTTTTTAACTGGGTTGTTTGTATAATTAATTTTTAAGCTGGGGCCGGCCCCGTGGCTGAGTGGTTAAGTTCGCACACTCCGCTTTAGTGGCCCAGGGTTTTGCTGGTTTGGATCCCGGGTGTGGACCTAGCACCACTCATCAAGCCATGCTGAGGCGGCGTCCCACACAGCAGAGCCAGAAGGATCTACAACCAGAATATAGAACTATGTACTGGGGGGCTTTGGGGAGAAGAAGAAAAAAACAGAAGATTGGCAACAGATGTTAGCTCAGGTGCCAATCTTTAAAGAAAAATTTTTTTAAGCTGATTCTACTAATTTATTAAACATTTCCATAAATTGAAATAATTTACCGGTAGCTTCTTTTGGATTTTCTTGCTGCACAATTAGATCATTTGCAAATAACAGGGTTGTTTCTTCCCCAAATAACAAGCATCCTTGTCCTGTTTCTGAGCTCAGAAGGAAAGAGTGCAACATTAAGTGCGATGTTTGCTATAGGTTTTTTACAGTAGATATCCCTTATTGGGTTATAGAAGTTCCCTTCTATTCTTAGTTTGCTCAAACTGTTAGTCGTTAACGGATGGCAAATATTTTCAAGTGCTTTTTCTGTTTTGGCATGAGTATATGGTTTTTATTCTTTATTCATGTTCATGTGGAGGATTACATTCGTTGATTTTTCTGTTATCAAACTCCCTTTCTGGGATAACCCAGTTTGGTCATGATGTATTAATTTTTTTTATATATTATAGTTTCCATTTGTTAGTGTTTTATTTGTTTAGGATGTTTGAATTTATGTGCATGAGTGAGATGGACCTGCTACTTTCCTTCTTTGTACTGTGCGTGCCAGGTTTTGGCGTTCAGATGATGCTGTGAGACGGGCTAAGAAGGGCCCCCTCTTGTTCTACAGCCTGGAATCCCTCGTGACTGTCCGGAAGGATTTCCTTCTGGAATATGTGATTGAATTGAATGACAATGCTGTCTGGCCATGGGAATTGCTTTGTGGGAATATCTTTAACTGCTGATTCAGTTTCTTTTATAATTGTAGACTCTTCAGGTATGCTATTTATTCTTTTTTCATTCCTTTGTTTTTCTTTTGATTTTGTCAATTGGCTTCTCCATTTTCAAGAATTAACATTATTGAAGTAGAATCTACATACAGTAAATGTGCCAACGTTAATTGTACCGGCTGAGTTTTGACAAATGTATACACCTGCGATCAAGACAGGAAATATTTCCGTCACCAGAAGTGTTCCGTTGAGCCCCTTCCCAGTCAGTCCTCTGTCCTATCTCTACTCCCAGGCAACCATTTATCTACCTTCTGTCACTGTAGACTCATCTTTTTTCAAGTTTCATCCAGATGGAATCATATAGGAGGTACCGGCTTCTCTCACTCAGCATAACATTTTGGAAATTCATTCCAGTTGTTACAAGGATTGTTAACTCATTACTTACTATTGCTGTGTAATATTCCATTGTATGGATGAACCACAGTTTATTTACCCATTCACTTGTTGATGAACATTAGGATTTGAAAATTCTTTTTACTATTATGACTAAAGCTGCTATAAATGGTATTGTATAAATTTTTATGTAATCAAATGTTTTCATTTCTTGAGGGTAAATACCTAGAAGTGGAATTGCTGGATCATATGAGAAGTATGTGTTTAACTGTACAAGAAACTTCCAAAGCAATTGTACCATTTCACATCCCCATCATCAACGCGTGAGAGGTCCAGCTGCTTCACATACCCGCCAACATTCGGTATTCCTAGTCTCTTTAATTTAACCATTCCAATGGTTAAATTCCAGTGGTGGTACCTCACTGTGGTTCTTCTCTATTGAGGTGTAATCTGCATACAACAAAATGTTTAGATTTTAAACACGTCATTCAGTAATTTAATAGGTACCTGCACTCATGTATCTCACACACCAATTAAGACACAGAACATTTCCGTTGCCACCAGGAAGTTCTCCTTTGCCTCTTCCCGGTTAATCCTCATCACCACCAGAAGGAAACACTGATCTGATTTCTAGAAGCACAGATTAGTTTTGCCTGTTCTAGAACTTTGTATAAGTGGAATCTTACAGTACTCCTTGGCACTGGCTTTTTTCATTCAGCATAGTGTTTTTGAGATCCACTGATGTTGTAGCACGTATAAGTAATTTTTAAACTTTTATTGATGAGAAGTATACTACAGTTTGTCTATTCACTCTCCTGTTGATAGCCATTTGAGCTGTTTCCAGTTTTTGGCTATTATGAAGAAAAATTCCATGACCATTCTCATTCACGGTTTTTGTAGACATATATTTCATTTCTCTTGGATAAATATCTAGGAGTAAATGAATCATAAGTATATGATTAACTTTTTAAGAAATTGCCAAACTATTTTCCAAAGTGGATGTACCATTTGTACAACGTGCAAATGTATAAGATTTCCAACGCTCCATCTCCTTTCCAACACTGGGTGTCGTCAATCTTTTTGCATTTTAGCCATTTAGCAGGTATGCAGTGGTATCTCGTTATGGACTTAATTTGCACGTCTCTGATGGCTAATGACGTTGAGCTTCTTAATAAGCTTATTAGCCATTTGTACATTTTCTTTTGTAAAATGTCTATTCAAGTCTTTTGCCAAATTTTTTCAGTTGTTCGCTGTCGTCATTATTGAGTTGTGGGCATTCTTTGTACATTCTAGATACAAATCTTTTGTCAGATATGCGTGTTGCAGACATTTTCTCCCAGACAGACTGTGACTTGCTGTAGGATCAAGGTGCTGGATTTTGTTGTTTCCCAAAATGCTGGACTTTGTTCTAACAGGAATTAGTTAACTTATTCATGATAAACTTAATTCATCTGAGGCTTATTTTTAAGAGGTTAGGGGAGGTCTAAATTTGCCTTTAAGACTAAAATATCCCTACTATGAAAGTGTCACCTTTCTGGTATCTCTACTGAATGCCTGGTGTTCTCCCAAGGACTCCCCTCTCTAGCGCTCCAAACTGGACTAGATCCCAGCGTGTGTGAGCTCTGGGAATTCTGTAGTTCACAGCACACCACTGACTCCCTTGGATGGATGGAGTTTCGCCTTCATGTGCATCGCTCAGGATTCAACAACAGTCTCAAGGACACTCTCTGTATATTTCTGGAGCTCCTGACATGGCTCCCTTTTCTTTAGTATTCCACTTTGCAAATTCCAAGTATAACAGCCTCCCCAAATTCTGATCTCTTGTCTCAACCCACAAACCTACTGCTTTTGGACCCTGTCCCAGCCCCGTGGTCTAGAGAGGACCTCCAGGCAGGAGCTGGGCCGGTCAACTGGAGGGCTCACTTTGCTCCCCTTTGCTTAGAGACCGCAGCCCTGCACTGCCCGTCATCCAATGCCTAAAACAGTTAGTTCATACATTTTGTTCAGTTTCCCAGTTGTTTACAGCAAGACAGCAAGTCCAGTCCCTGTAACTCCATTAGAATGAGATAATATTCCCTTATTTCTTCTTGAGTTGATTTGTGAAGTCAAAATTTTCTAGGACTTCATCCATCTTACTGAAATTTTAAAATCCTTTGGCATAAAACAGGGGCCGGCCAGTGGCGCAGCAGTTAAGTTCACATGTTCTGCTTCTTGGCATCCTGGGGTTCGCCAGTTAGGATCCCGAGTGGGGACATGGTACCGCTTGGCATGCCATGCTGTGGTAGGCGTCTCACATGTCAAGTGGAGGAAGATGGGCACGGATGTTAGCTCAGGGCCAGTTTTCCTCAGCAAAAAGAGGAGGATTGGCAGCAGTTAGCTCAGGGCTAATCTTCCTCAAAATAAATAAATAAATAAATAAAATCCTTTGGCATAAAACAAGTTTATCCACAATATCCTCTTATTTTTTTAATGTCCTTAAAATCTATAGTGAATTTCACCTTTTCATTTCTCATATTTGCAGCAAATGATCTTTTTTCATGATAAATTAGACTACAGATTTTAAAATTTTATTAATCTTCCTTTTTTTGAGGAAGATTAGCCCTGAGCTAGCATCTGCTGCCAATCCTCCTCTTTTTGCTGAGGAAGACTGGCCCTGAGCTAACATCCGTGCCCATCTTCCTCCACTTTATATGTGGGATGCCTACCACAGCATGGCGTGCCACACGGTGCCACATCCACACCAGGGATCCAAACCTGCGAACCCTGGGCCACTGAGAAGCAGAACGTGCGAACTTAACTGCTGTGCCACCAGGCTGGCCCCTGTTAATCTTCTTAAAGAACTAACATTGTCTATATTGATTCTGTCTATTGATCTTTTTTTTTTTTTTAAAGATTTTATTTTTCCTTTTTCTCCCCAAAGCCCCCCAGTACATAGTTGTATATTCCTCGTTGTGGGTCCTTCTAGTTGTGGCATGTGGGACGCTGCCTCAGCGTGGTCTGATGAGCAGTGCCATGTCCACGCCCAGGATTCGAACCAACGAAACACTGGGCCGCCTGCAGCGAGCGTGCGAACTTAACCACTCGGCCACGGGGCCAGCCCCTATTGATCTTTTTTTAAAAAAAAAGATTTTATTTTTCCTTTTTCTCCTCAAAGCCCCCTGGTACACAGCTGTATATTGTTAGTTGTGGGTCCTTCTAGTTGTGGCATGTGGGACGCCACCTCAGCATGGCTTGATGAGCAGTGCCATGTCAGCGCCTAGGATTTGAACCAGCGAAACCCTGGGCTGCCGAAGCAGAGCATGCGAACTTAACTACTTGGCCACAGGGCTGGACCCAGCTATCTATCTTTTATCTTTTTATCTATTTATATTTTATCTTTTAAAGGAAAGCCCTTAGCTGTATCCCACAAATATTTTTTCATTCAGTTCAAAACATTTTATAATTTCCATTATTATTTCTTCTTCAACCTATGAGAACGAGTAGGACAGATAAACAGACAGAGACATGTAGATATAGGTATATGAGCATCTCTCTCTTTCGCTCTCTCTCTCTCTCTATATATACACATATATAACTATGGATAGATAGAAATCTATAAATCTATAAATCTATTTATATATATACTAATATATCTACATATTTGTAAATATATTTATATAAATATATAAATGTATTTATAGATAAATATATATATTAGAGATAAAAAGATTGATTTACCGCTTTATTGCCAAGGAATTGGCTTATCAATTGTGGGGGCTGGTTATGCAAGTCCAAAGTCTGCAGGGAGGCGCTGGCACTGCCATCCGTAGGTAGACTTTCTTCTTCCTTGGGGAACCTTTGGTTTTGTTCTTAAGGCCATTCAACTCATTGGATGAGGACCAACCAGAGTATCGAGATCGTCTCCTTTGCTTAGAGTCAACAGATCGGAGATGTTCATCCCATGTACAAAGTACCTTCACAGCAGTACCTAGATGAGTGTTTGATTGAATAACCGGGTGCTGAGGACTAGCTGAGTTGTCACAGAGAACTAACCATCACACTGCTCTACTGAAATCTGTCTGGTGCTTCTGTCACAATTACAAGCTCATGAGTTTGGGGGAGGAGACCACAGACTCCCATTCTCCTGCCGTGATGTCAAGTGTCCACAGTCTCCACACAATTGGTGACTGATGACGCTGACCTTGCTCACTGGCTGAGGCAGCGTTTGTCAGGTTCCTCTCCTGTGAAGTCACTCCCTCCTCCACTGCCATCCAAACTGCGCTCTTCTGAAGGGAGTCACCGTGTGGGCACACCCTGACGGAGCGGGGGCCACGCTCCCCTCCCTGCGAGGGGAGTAGCGATATCCATTACTTGGAATTCTTCGGCATGGGAAATTTATCTCTTCTCCATTTATTAATTTATTCAATCATTTAAATATATCCATATGGACTCATGGATATTTATTTTATACTGTGAGTTATAATCCAAGACTACCTTATTTTGTTGCTCAAATTCTTCGAGATTTTTGTTTTTAAAAACAATTTTATTTTTCCTTTTTCTCCCCAAAGCCCCCCGATACCTAGTTGTATATTTTAATTGTGGGTCCTTCTAGTTGTGGCATGTGGGATGCCACCTCAGCGTGGCCTGATGAGCGGTGCTAGGACTGCACCCAGGATTCAAAATGGTGAAACCCTGGGCTGCCAAGTGGAGCTTGAGAACTTAACCACTTGGCCACGGGGCCGGCCCCTCTTCTAGATTTAACCATTGGAAACCGCATGCTATATGTTTTCCTAACTTCTTGCCTTTACCTTTCAGCATGCACGTTCAACAAGCATTTATTGAGCACCTACTGTGTGCCACGCCCTGTGCTAATCATGCAGGACCGACATGTAGTTTGGTATGTAAGTGGTGGGACTGTAGAGGAAGAATGAAAGTCGAGCTTGGACAGAGCTACAGGGGTTGGAGACCAGCAAGGAGCTGCAGTTTCTTATTTGGGCTTCAGAAAGGTCATCAGTTACGGGGAAGCCAGTGGGCGACTCGTTGGCGATCGGCCAGATAAAGCAGAAGTTTTTGCAGTCCCCTGCAGGTTTCTGGCTTGAGCGATGGATGGACTGGGGTGTCATTGGCCGAGATGGGGCAACTTGGAAGAGGGCCAAGTTACAAGAGTGTGCAGAGTAGGAGAAGATAGTGCAGGAAAGATGAACTTGGGGGAGCACCAAAATGGAGGGAGGTGATAGGAGGAAGATGAGCCAGCCAAGTAGAGAAGGACCGTCAAAGAGATATGAGGGGAACTGAGAGCAGACATTTCCAAGAAGGGAGAGGCTGCACGTGTCACATGCTACAGAGAAATCCAGCTGGGGAGCTGGGGAGTGTCATTACATTTGGCAACTAATAGGTTATTAGTGGAAAGAGAAGATGGGGAGAAGCTGGGCTGTCTTGGGCAAGGGAGGGAAGGAGAGGAGAGGAAGAGGAGAGAGTGCTATTCACTGAGGAGTGGAGCTGCGAAGGGGAGGAGAGCAAAAGCGCAATCGCAATCGCTATAGGGTCGGGGGAAGACTGTCGGGTTATTTCAGTGGGATAGGCTTGAGCTCAGATCCGGCTGTGGAGAAGCCAGTAGAGGAAGAGGGAGGTGGGGGAGACTAAGGGAGGAAGACCAGAAGTGATGTGTGCCTGTTGGGGAGGAGGCCAAGTGCTCCAGAGAGGTAGGGAGGCCCACTGAACAGCCTGAGCCCCCTGGAAGACAGGTGGTGTCACTACACACCAATTTACAGGAGTAGGGGGGAGGAGAGACTATTACTAAATTCTTCAAAGCCCAGGAGTCTTTACCGATGGAGAGAAATCCCCACTGCTACCTGAACTTGGTTTCATGTCCGGTTTATTAACCTTCAGAATCTATTGAATAATTGATGTTACTTTAAAACACCAACATCTCTCTAATATTCACCCAAGTAAAAGTTAACACAGCAATTTGACAAATTCAATTTCTCCAAACATTTTAAACATGAATGACCAAAACAATGACAATAAAAATAGGTAACACTTAATGTTGCGTTTACTATGTGCCAGGCACCGTCTTACACGCGTTACTTCGTTAATCCTCACAACCATCCCCAGAGGAAGGTACTGTTATTATCACCAGGTTCCTCTTTTGCATTTTGAGACTGAAGCTCAGAGAGGTGAAGTAACTTGCCCAAAGTCACACAGGTGGTAAGTGTCAGGGTTGGGATCTGAACTCAGTCACCTGGGCCATGGAGACCCTACCACAATTACACCCTATAATGAAAACAGGGCTGAATTTTCTGAACAATTTAAACACCTTAAACAACCAGCAAAACGTACACAAATAAGTGTATTTCCAAATGGGTTATGTCTGGTTACCAGGCAAACTGAAGTTTCTTTGCAATGGTTATTTTCCAGTGATTTAAACTCTGTCTTTAAAGTACCAAATGAGGAGAGGGAACTTAGAGCCACCATGGAGAGGCATCTGTCATGTCTTTGCTCATCTTTTGCCTCCATTTTCTGTCCCTTGGGCACAAGGATGGCCACTTCTCCTGCAGAGGCCCGTCCATGGTGGGAAGCAGGTTCTGACCCTCTGGCCCTCCTGTCCGTGTTGCCCTGCTGCTGTTCACACCCGCCTTATTTCGGGTTCGCCCAATTATCCTTCTCCTTCTGATGCTCAAGTGCGCCTGCCCGATACCGCCCCCTGACATCTTTGAAAGTTTTCTCGCTACCCCAGGACAGGGAAGCCACTATTGTGTGGGAATCTTATTTCCTTTGAGTGGAGAACTTATTAGAGAGCAAAATCTGTGTGTTGGGCCACGTTTGGCCTGGGCCATGTCCTCCAGCAGAGTCCCTGATGTGAGAAGATGCGCCCATGGTGGTGTCATGTGAGGTCTGGGGTCTGCTGGGCAGACGAGGCAGAAGGATGAGGGTGCCTCTGCGGTGCAGGTGCTGGCAGTCCTCGGCAGCTGCTCTCCAGGCCTTCCTGTCTGAGATGGAGAAGGGATGGCAGGATCCACCTTGCTGCCGCTCATCCCTGCTGCAGCGCTCTGAGCACATCTGTTTACCTCTGCTGAATGGTGGGAGGGAATCCCTGCTCACCCCTGGGGTTTACCAGCCAAAATGAGCTGTGATTTGGTGCACAGCGGGCCCCCAATGGCTCTGGGCCGCTGCCTCCCTCTGCGCAGTCCCAGAACTTCGGTGTCTACTCTCCCCCAGACTCGGAGCCCCCCAGGCCCCTCAGCCTGCATTCCAGGCTTCTGTCTCCCAGAGAACCTAGCGTGGTGACTGACACATGAGTAGGTGCAAAATAAATGTTGTGGACCTACTCCTTGGATGAATAAATGAACGAATTCCCCCATCTTCTCAAAGCTGAGGCTTAGGAAACCCCATTTCCCCCAGTTACCCAAAAAATAAACTGAGGCACAGACTGGAAACCCCTCCCCCATCCTCCTCTCCCAGCCCATATCAGACCCAGTATTTTTTCTTCAAGACAAGATGGGCTAATGTTGTCCCCTCCCAGGTCTCCCAGCTGACAGTGCTGGAGCCTGAGATAGGAGCCTGGGCGCTTCAGACCCGCTCTCTACTCCCCACCCTACTCCTCTGGCCAGGCGCCACTTAACCAGTGCAGGGGCCGGGCTAGGCTCTGGGTGCTGATTGGCTGCTCCAAGGTCTATTTGAAAAGAAACAAGGACCTGGAGGGAGGGAGAGCTTGGACCTGGGGCCTCCCGGCCCTCCTCCAGGCTCTGGAGGGACGTTTGAGTTAGTGAGCACATTTGAGCTATTGAGCTGTCTGCCGGAGTCTGGGTGGCCTCCTCCCACAGGGAGAGGAGGCACATGGGAGGAATAGAGGTTTCTGAGCTTTCCCCCAGGAGGTCTCCCCAGAGCTCAGCCTTCCTGCTGGGTTTGGGGGTGGGCAGCTCAAGGTCCCCTGATTGGGACAGTTCACAAAGGAGGAGAAGCTAGGGTCAGGGATTTGGGGACCTAAAGGCCTTGCTCCTCCCTTTCCCCATCAGCCAGGCCTTTGGGCATCTACCCCCACCTGCTGGGAGCATCAGACCTCAGGGTCCAGCATAGGGAGGGCTCCCTCAAGAGACCCCGTGCTGACTGGGGTTTTCTTCTAACAGTGGCAATAGCTACTATTTATCAGACTTCACTATGTGCTGCGGCTGTGCTGAGCGCCTCCTGTACAATATCTCATTCTACCTGCACAACCGCTCTGGGAGGCTGGATGTTATGGATGAAGAATCTGAGCCTTTAAAGACATCTAGGAACTTACTCAAGGTCACACAGCCAGTAAGAGGCCAGACTCGGTTGGTTTGACTCCAAAGCCACTGTCTTAACCCCTCCTCTCACCCCCAACACATACACACAGACACAGTGTGGGACACACCCATAGGCGGAGGCCCTGAGACAGACCCTGCCATCAGCTGTCAGGCAGAGGCCCCAGACATCTGGCTCAGCAGATAAGAGGGACGAAGAAGGGATGGAGCTGTTCCCCAAGGGAGGGGCTGTCCCTCAAGTCAGGCCTGACCCTTTTCTGGAGGAGCCAGAGAAGGGGCCCTCCTAGGCTGAGAGGGGAGGCCCAGACTGACAGGGAGACCCACCTGCCCTGAGGAGGGATGGGTCAGCCACAGAGAGAGATCCCAGGGGATGCCTGTGAGAGACAAGGCAGAAGCAGGACAGAGGGACAACGGAAGCAGATCACCCCCGACTCCTTCCTCCCCCTCAGGTGCACCAGCTGCTGTCTTGTGGCACAGACGTTCTCACGAGGGAACACAGACCAAGTCCCACCAGGCTCCCTTAACCCCCACCCCTCCATCCTTCTGTGGCTCCCACCAGGGAGTGTGGTGCCCCAGTCCATTGTTACAGTTGAGGCTCGATGTGGACTCAGCTGCAGAGATACATATTTCATCAGCGCTTGATTGTTTTTAAAGGAAGCCCACGGGAGAGGGTGGCTGGGGAGACCCCTCCTTAATGCTGGGGTTCCTCTCACACACTGCACATGGCCTGGGGCGGCCAGGGTGCACCCTTCTAAACACAGCACTCCCTTACCCTGGCTTATGGAGTCAGGGGTCCTCTGAGCCCAGAGGGGTGCTACCCAGGGCTGACCCCTGCCCCACCCATCCTCGAAAGAGGCTGCTCCCTGGTTCCCAGTATCTCAAAGGGTCAGGCAGGGAAGGTGGGTAGGGGAGGGGTAGCTTCCCCCGCCACACCTAGGTCTGAGCTCCTACTGGGTACAGGCCTGACTTGAAAGCAGAGGGTGACTGAGTCACAGGGGGGCCTCAGGAAGGGGAGGAATACCGTGGTGGAGGTCCTCGAAGGAGGACCCAGATCAGAGTGGCTGAAATCTGCACCTGGTGGCAAGTCAACAGAAGGGGAGGTGGCTGGACTGGAAAAGAGGCTGAGCTCATTTTTTTTTTTTTTTGAGGAAGATTAGCCCTGAGCTAACTGCAACCAATCCTCTTCTTTTTGCTGAGGAAGACTGGCCCTGAGCTAACATCCATGCCCATCTTCCTCTGCTTTATATGTGGGATGTCTACCACAGCATGGCTTGCCAAGCGGCGCCATGTCTGCACCCGGGATCCAAACCAGTGAAGCCCGGGCCACGGAAGCAGAACGTGTGCACTTAACCGCTGCGCCACCGGCCAGCCCCTGAGCTCAATTTTAAACATTTAACCAGGTGAAGGGAGAGCCCGGAGACTAGGACCAGTAGGGCAGGGCCTGGGATCAAGAGCAAGTTCACTGCCAGGAGGACAGGCCGGGAGGTCGGCAGAAACTGGGTCAGAAGGAGGAAATTGCACTTCGTCCTGAGGCTGCAGGCAGCCGCTGGGGCAGGAGCAGGGTGGGGAGCAGGGTTGGTGGACCCCTGGCGCACGTGTGTGGCCCCCTATGTGCCCTACCGGCCGTGGGAAGGAAGAGGGGACCGCTCCTCACAGGTCCTCCACGGCTCAGGGCTCCCCACCAGGGATCCCCCCACACACAGAGGCCCCCAGGTGGGGGTTTTCTCCCCGCGGCTCCCGGCTCAGGCCTGCAGCACGGGCCCCCTGGGCCATAAGTGGGCAGAGCTGGGGTCTTCAGCCTCGGACTCCAGGGTGGTGGATGCGGGTTGGGAACCAAGGGGCCTCCGTCCACCTGGTGGGCTGTGGTTTCGGGTCTGCTGCAGCGCGGCCGGGAGCGGAGCAGAGAGTCTCACGTGTGCCTAGGTCCCTCGGCTGGCTGGTTTGACCTTGAACTCTCACTGACCGAGAAGAACCATTTCTTGACGGTTTTCCCTCCCTGTCGCCATCTCAAGCTTTGTACCCTGGCTGCCTGAGTCTGAATCCTGTTCCAGCTCGCTGCTTAGGAGCTGCATGACCTCTGAGAAGTTACGTCACCTCTCTGTGGCCCACTTTCCTCAGGTATTGTGAGGATTAACTGAGCACAGCCTGTAAGTTAAGACAGCTTGCCTTCTTGAGGGTGGTCTTTTGTGACTGAGTCTTTCTGTATGCGTGAGGAAGCAGACGGTCAGAGGTTGGTAGTTAATGGGGAGGATATGAAGCTGAGAGGGCCTAGATTTCAGCCTCCTGCCCTGGGCTGGGGCTTGTTCCAAGATGAAACTCTTCCTAAGTTCGAAGCCCTGCAGTCTCTGGGGACTGGCGAGCCATCCTGGAGCTTCTGTGGGCTGTGCTTCAGCCCCTGGGGACGGAGGCTAGACGGGGGATCAGTGATGGATGAAACAGTACCGAAAATGGGGGTAAGATGCTGGCCGGGCAGGACAGGCCCAGTGGGAGAATGGAAGTGACCTCAGGAGCCAGCACCGCAGGGGACAGGAATAATACTGTCAAATGTTCTACACCAGAGGGTCCCACCTGTCCTTCAAGATGCCTCCTCCTGGAAGCCCTCCCTGCCCACTTCGCTCTCTTATCAGAGAATTCCGGAGGCCTGAGAAGCTGCAGCTTAGCCTTGGTGAGCTGACTGCTCCCCGTTACTGCCTATGATCAGGACCGACCGTCTCTTCATCGTCTCTTCATCGTCGAGTCATTTCGAGAGAGCCCTCCCGTGTGTTAGCTCATGTAATCCTCCCGACGGCCCTGGGAAGGCGGGATCATACATTTACAACCTTGGGTCTAAGGTTCAGGGAAGCTGAAATGTCTTGCTCGCAGAGCGCTGGCTGAGACCCAAGTCCCGGCTTCGTGGCTCCAAATCTCACGCATTCCAGTCCACTATGGCACTTCTCCTCAGCTGGGGCTCCCTCTGGGCGCTCAATTCAAACTCGAAGTTTCCTGGCCGCCGAGGTAAGAAGGAAAAGCTGATCACTTAGGTAGAAACAGAGAAACCTATCAGTTCATCTGAAGTTCCAGACGTCATCCTAGTACTTCATTCCAGGAGGAATCTATTCCGTGGATTCTGTGTAACATCCTCACCTAGAGATTTGCAGAAAGGTTACAGAAACTTGTCCCAAATAACCGCTTCTTAGGTTGATCCCATTAGAGGCTAAAGGCGTGACATTAGTGAGAACTTGAGCCGGAACTTCCCAGAGAACTAGCACTAACAGCCTCCAGGTGACAGCTCCCTGGCTCCCAGCTTGATCCAGAGTGGAGCTGAGAGAGCAGAGAAGCCAGCCTGTGAGGGAGAAAGAGGTGAAAGAGCCCTGGAGCCACAGAAAGCAAGTTCAAATCTTGGCTCTATTGCCTACTGTGTGACCATAGACATGTAACTTAATCTCTCTGAGCTTCGTTTTCCCCTTCTGTAAAATGGGAATGAGAATGCATCCCTCAAACAATTATTGTGAGAAATCATTCAGTCACTCGCTCAGTAAAAATTCAGAGCCTGCCTTGTGTGGGTCACTGCGCTGGGCTCTGGAGACACGGTGGTGGACGACCCAGCAAAGGACTTGCCCTCGTGGAGTTCATGTTCTAGTGGAGAGAGATAATAACAAACAAATAAACAGGAATCTATCAGCTGGTAAGACAGAGAAGAGAATTTAGCAGGTGATATGATTCTGGCTGAGATGACTGGGGGGCCGCTCATTTCCAGTCTCCTCTTCTTCCTGTGGAACCGAACTCTGGACACATGACTTCCCAGAATAAAGACTACATTTCCCAGACTCCCTTGAAGCTAAGTGTAGCCACATGACTAAGTCCTGACTAATGGGATGTAAGCAGAAGCAACCTCCGGGAAAAGTCCTTAAAGGGAGGGGACACGTCTTTCTTTATCCCTTCCTCCCTCCTGCTGGCTGGAATGCAGAGGTGATGGCAGAAGCTCAAGCAGCCATATTGGACCTTGAAGAGAAAGCCACCTGCTGAGGATGCCACAAGATACAAGATACCTGGGTGGGGTCCCTGACGCTGTGGAGTACCATACCAGCCTGGGACCGCCTACATCCAGACTTTTACATCAAAAAGAAATAAATTTCTGTCTTGGTTAAGCCACTAAGATTTTGAGTTTTCTCTCACACACTGCCCACCCTGATTTTCCTTGACCCAGTGATAGAGTGGCTGGGGCTTATCTCTAAATGGGTGGTCAAGAGGGCTTTTTGCAGGCATAACATTTGATCTGAGACCTGAATCATGAAAAGGAGCCAGCCAGGGGGAGATCCGGGAGGAGCCTCCAGGCAGGGTGGGGAGAGAGAGGCAGGATGGCGCTGGAGCCCTGGTGGAACAGAAAAGCAGGTGAGCAGAGGGCAGGAGTAGCCCAGGGTGGGGAGTGGGTGTTACCCACATGTGGGAAAGTCATTTAGGGTTTCACACAGGAGAGTGATATCTTCTGACTTATGTTTCTAAAAGGTCACCCTGAGTCCTGGGTGGCACCTGCAATTGTAGGGCCCCGAGTGGAGCTAGGAGGCCAAGCGGGAGGCCCCTGGGGTGATAGAGGAGCCAGATGGTGGGGCTAGGGAGGGACAGTGGAGGTGGAGAGCAGAGGCTGGAAAGGTGGAGGTAGAGCCGATAGGAGATTAAATAAGACTGTCACTGTGTGTCATTCAGTTGCCTTTCTCAAATATTAGTTGTCTCATCGTGCTTTCAGCAGTGGGGTGGGTGATCGATCTTTGCAAGGATTCCATTCAAAGTCAACAAACACATATGAGCCATCAACTAGGGCGGGCTCCGGGCCAGGTTTGAGGGACTGGGCGATGGTCCCTGTCCTCGGGGTTCACGGTCTGTCGGGGAGAAAGACAGGGCCGTGGACTCTCTAGCAGAGCACAGGGGATGACACAGGTGGGCTTGGGCTGAGCCGTCTCCATCTGCCAGGGGCAGGGGCATGGCGGGAGGGAGGCTTCACAGAGTCAGGGATGCAAAAGCTGAGCCCTGAAGGTCGAAGCTTCAGTCTAGTAGGTAGGAAAAGGAAGGGTGTCTCAAGACAGGGAACAGCATGTGTAAAGACCCAGAAGCCCAGACAACACAGAACCTTCTGAGAAGGGCAAGTGTCAAAATTCTGAGAGCTCACAGCCCTGCCTGGAGGCTGCTGGGCAGAACCTATCTCCCAGGACACCCCCTCACTGGGCTCTCTGGAGAGCCAGGCTGACTTCATAGTGCTCCAAAGCTGCCCTTTGACCCCCACACATCCTTCAAGGCCCTGCTGGAACCCCTCTTTCCCTCTTCCCTGACCACCCAGCTCTCAAGGGATCCTGTTGAACTCCCAGTTTGTATCTCTGGAAGGAGGCTCAGAGAGTTATGTTTACACAGATCTGACCTGGCTGCCTCTGGATGGGCAGAAACCTCCTTGCTCTCAGGATGCCCCCAGGCACAGCCGGGGTACAGGGTTCCAGGGGAGGAGAGTTGGACTGGCTCCTCCCTGAGCGCCTTTCCGGTCCTGGCCCCATCCTCCTGCTCCCCTATTCTCCAACCCCCAAACCCCCTCACCTCTGCCAGAATGATGACCAGTCCATTCCCAATGTGTGGGATTACTGCCCCCTTCCATTAAACCCCAGGCCGCTCTGCATCCCCACCTCGGCCGTACCTCACACCTGCGGTCCCTGCACCTGGGAGGCCTTGCTCCCTCTTCTCCCGATGAACTTTTCTAAGACTCAGCTCAGAGGGCTCCCTGAAGACGTCTTCTTCACTTCCCAAATGGCGCATCCCTCCAGCCCCCCGCTCACTGTTTGCACCCCTCGTCATCACACTCTGGTTATTATGTGCAGCCACTTGTTCTCCTCACTGGATGTGAACTCCTTGAGGATGCGTGCTATGTGGCCCTGGCCACCTGATACACAGGTGACATTCCGTCCCCATGGCTCCTTCTCCCCATTCACAACTCAGTCCCTTACCGGCATCCAGAGCAGATTCTGTTGTCAAATTCCTTCCCATGTGTCATCCATTTGGTCTTCCCAACAGCCTGGAGAGGAAAATCAAGACCAGAGGGAAGATGTGGCCAGCTCAAGGCCACATATCCCAGTGGCAGATCCTCCTGCCCCAGCAGTGCCTAAACCCATGTCCCAGCCATGGAGCACTTCCCTTTAGCGCAAAATCCCAGTAGTCTGAGTCCCCAGACGACGAGGGCCAAGAAGTCACATCTTCACCAGGGAATACCCATGGGTCCCTCCAGGTCACCTGGCCGGACCCTGTCCCCTCTGCCAGCCCCCTGGCTCCCCTTAGTGGGTCTCGTTCGCTGCCACTGCAGACCATGGCCCGCTTTGCCCTGACCGTGGCCCTAGACCCTCCCTTCAGGTCCCACAGGGGAACTGTCCAGCAGAGCTTTGTTGGGGATTTGGGAAGAGCAGCTGAGACTCACCCACTGGGTACCGGAGAGCAGGAGTGAAGTTACGCGACGGGTCTGCCCTCAGTGGTTGCAGGCTCACAGGCTCCACCTAACACCTCTTTGCCAAGCCCCATTGCAAAGGACAGCTCACCTGATCACCATGAGACCCCCTCTCCGACCTGGAGTCTCAGCCTCTGCTCCCTCAGACCAGGAGAGAGCAAGCAGACCCCCGCTCCAAGGCCCCCTGCCAACTCCTGGCTCCCACCGAGCGCAGACTGCACCTCAGGATGACTGGAAATGAGAAAGGCTTGTCCCCTCAGGAGAACTCCATGCCCTGCCCACAGGGTCTCCCTCTGGGACAACCCATCCTGACCCGTGGTCTGGGCTGTCTGCTCTGGAATAATATCTACAGAGGTGCAGCCAAATCCCTGTTGGGGGCACTTCTGCAGGCCCAGCCTGGGGCTCCACCCTCGGCTCACTTCATGCTGCCAACGTCTGGCCTGGGCTCCCAACCTTCTGTGAGCACAAACTTGGACAAGGATACCCACGGACCTTGGGGAGGGGAACCTGGTAGGCTCCTCCCTTAGTGCTCTAGGGAATGGAGGGGGAGGGGTGGCAAGAGGGACTCCAAGGGAAGAGGATGATGGGGTACAGGGTGTGTGGCCCTGGAGGCCAATCGGGCCAATCCTCTGAAGGCATCCTGGGGCTCTGGACAATACCCCAAATGCCAGGCTTTCTGACCATCTCGTCCAGCCCAGGGGCAGGGCTAAAGGGAGGCAAGCCTCTCTCTTGTCCTGTTTCTCCAACGCTCAGGCACATGGGGCCTTCAGACAGACTGAACTGACCCAAGTCCAAACTGGAGTAAAACGAGTGAAAGGAGCCATTGCTTCTTCCCGGAAAATAAATAAGCAAAACATGATGTTGGCCAGATTTGGGAAAGCATCCACATTCAGTCAGGGCAACAAGAATGACCTAGAACACGTGGTGTGAGCAGAAAGGACCAGATGCCAGTCTACTCTGATGCTTGGGTGTCTAGTGGGCTGCCAGGGGGTAGTACCTGCAGAACAGCCAAACAGCTGGGCAGATTCTCCTCCTAAGCCACATGTTCCCGTTTGTCTTCCCCCGCCGACACCCAGGCAGCTGCTTGTCCCTTCTGGGCCTGGGAGAGGCGCTCCATTGCTGCCTTGCACTCAGCTGCCTCTGGCCCCGGTGGCAGGCAGAGGGGCAAGGTGTCTGGGCCCTCTGGGCTGTGGCGAGAAGGCAGGGCCTTCACCTGGCACTCTCTGCCATGGGCCACAGGCAGCAGCCCTGCCGGGCCAGGGCTTGAGACAGACCCACCAGCAGGGAGAGTGCGCACCAACGTGGCAGGAGGAGGCATCCCCCAGTCCGCTTTGGCCAGGGCCCGGCTGTGCCCCACTGGTGTGAAGGCTGAGGGGGGCGGGAGGGAGCACAGGGCTTAGCATCAGGTGGGCCAGTCGCCCACCTCTCTGCCTGTAGCTTCCTCACCTGTCGGAGGGAAACAACAGTAAAAAACAGCACCTTTCTCAGAGGGGCTTGGAGAGCTCACAGAGAACATGGGCGAAGAGCTGAGCACAGTGCCCTGTGTTAGTTTCCTCCTCTGCAAAATGGGGAGGCTGGAGGATTAAGTGAGACCACCGGTGAAGCCCTCAGCACAGAGCCTGGAACAGAGGTCCTCCATACAGGAGGATCCAGGCTCCAGGTGGGAGTCACTGTCCGTTTCTCTCTCTGACCAGGCTCTGCACAGTGCGGGCTTGTGGTTGAGACCCAGGAGGTGGTTGTGGAATCGTTGGATATGCCCATCTCTCTGTCCTTGTCTCTGAGTTTCTATTGTTTGAGTCTGAAGCAGGGAATCCCCAGGCTGGCAGCCACCGAACTGGCCACTCTCACTTTATAGGTGAGGACACTGAAGCCCAGAGAGGGGCAGGCACTTGCCCAGGTCCCACAGCAGGCAGTGTCAGAGCTGGGCTAGGACAGTTCCTTTCTCCATGCCCAGAACAGGATCCACAAAACCTCCTTTCTGTCTGCTTTAAAACCTCTCCTCATTCTTGCCATCTGAACTCATCTTTCATTCTCTGCCTCTTTAGCAGCCAGAGCCCGAGAATATGTGACTGGCCCAGCACCTCCAGGAGCAGAGGCTGCCCCGCTCAGGGGTGTGGGGAGAGGCATGGCGGGGGCCGAGAATGCGGGCTGCTCTGGCCCAGGGGCCTGGGCCGGGCTCCTGACAGAGGAGCCAGTGTGCCCAGACATTGGGGCTTTGTGAGCTTGGAGCTCCATGTGGGGACGGTTGTTTTTGTTGACCTGACATTGTTTCAGGTTGACTGAGTGGCAGCATCCTAGCGCCCAGGGGCCAGCTCTTTGGAGCCAGCAAGGGTCTGGAGGAGAGGGTGGCTTGCCCCCTAATCTAGGGCAAAAAGGGAGGAGGCTGCCTGGACCTGTGAGCACTGAGCAAGCCTGCAGAAGAGCAAGTCCTGAGAGAGGACACCAAGAGAGGAGAGAGGAGAAGGCACCCATGCATCTCTGGGCCAGAGCAGAGGGGCCTGGCCAGGGTGAAGATGGACAGAGGCAGGACGGGGGCATCCAGAGGCTGGGCCAGACCTGCCGGGAAGCTGGGAGCTCCGAGAACCCAGCCACCAAACCTTAGTCCGTGAAGGAAGACCCAAGAGAATCCTAGGGGCCAGGAGGGCCGCGAGAGGCCCTGAGGACTGGCCAGCTGGGGTAGGGTGGGCCAGACTCACAGCTGTCCAGATGCGCGTGAAAGATAACTCTGTTTACTGGGCACCCAGCGGGAGCAGGGCAGGGGGGTGGGAAGGGGCTCCCAGGGCCCATGGGGCGGGCAGATTAGGAGGCGGGGGCATGAGTCAGGGGTTTGCAAGCTGCCCCCGGGGTGTGGGAGCGAGGACCTGGTGCTGTTAGAGCTGTGCGAGCTCAGCTGGTCGCAGAGGGCACCGGCGGCTGCAGGAGGCTGCCCAGGGAACCCGAGGCTGGTGAACAGGTGAGTAGGGCCAGGAGGGGCTGGAGGTGGTCCTGTAGCACCTGTGCTAGGGTTCCTGCAGGTGCCCAGTCTGAATCTGTGCCCAAGCAGGCACGGATGCCCAACTTCCAAGGGGGATGCTGGTGGGTGGCGGGAGAACATTACCATGTGTGTTGTTACCCCTAAGGGCACAGGCCCATTGGCACCTGCAGCTGGGGAGAGCTGGGCAGCTGTGTTAGAAAAAAGAGGCGTGCATGTGGCTGCAGAGGTGCGCGTGGCTGGTGTATGAGTGTGTGTGCGTCGGGGACAAATCTGATCCCCCTCCTGGTGTGGGGTCCTTGTCAGGCTGCCATTTACCAGCCCCTCGGATCCCACAGACTCAGGTCTCACCCTCCCAGCCCCCTCCTTCCTCCATGTATGGGGATCTCCAGGCCACCCTATTTTCCTCCTAGGAGGAAAGTTGTCAGCTGACACTGGTTGCCACTTGGGACACGTCCAGGGAGTCTACCAGGGAGACCTGGCACTGTCCCCAACCTTGGGAGTGTTTGGAGGGAAAGGGGGCGTCCCCTACCACCCGAGGATCTCAAAGCACTTAGACGAACTCCATAGGAATTGAAGGAAAATCAGAGGGGGATGCAGACAGCAAGTCCGACCTTGATCCCCAGCAGCAGGGATGATGACAGCAAGCATTTCCATAGAGCTCGAGGTGTGCCAGGTGCTATTCTAAGGGCTTTACATGTATGAGCTTACTCAGTACCACAACACGTCTAGTCTATGAGGTGGGTGTCCTGATTATTACCCCATTTTACAGATGAGAAAACTGAGGCACAGAGGGGTTGAGTCACTTGCCTGAGGTCACACAGGTCACACAGTTAGTAAGTGGCGGGCCTTGGATTTGAACCCAGGCAGTCTGACTGCAGAGTCCATGCTCTTAATCACTAACACTAAACTGGCTCAGAGCTGTTCTCTGGGAGGCCACTCAGCGTGCTGGTTAGAGAAGTAGCCAGCGTCAGGCAGGCCAGGGTTTAACCCGGCCTCTGATCCCCTCCCTACAAGGGGACCAAAGCAGGTAAACCACTCCCAACTTCAGCTTTCTCATCTGTAAAACAGAGCTAATGTCGATACCCACTTCACAGAGTGGTTTGGGGCTCATGAGAGAGAAGGCAGGAGAACCCTGTGCGCTGTGGGGATGATTTCACGTAGGTGGTGCTATGCCACCAGGGAGCCCTCCCCATCATCTGATCACCCCCAGCCTCTTCCAGCTGTGCCCCACCTCCTGGGCTCCAGATGCCCCGCTCACCCTTATCTGGCCCTGCCCTGGCTGGCTGGCTGGCCAGGTGTTTGGTGTGCTTCCAGGCGCAGGGCAGCGATCAAGGACCTGGCTCTTATCAGTGCCAGGCAGAGCAAGGCCTGCAGCTGGGGCGGGCTGGGCCTGGGTGGCAGCAATCTGGGTCATGGGTGCACCCTCTAAGGCCCCAGCTGAGCTCAAGATGCCTCCGTTCTCCCCTCCTCTCTCACTGATGTCCCAGAACCCCGGTGGGAAGGCCCTCCTTTTGTACAGACGGGGGGACTGAGGCCTAGAGAGAGCTTGGGAGCTGCCCAAGGTCATTTGGCCAATCAGTGGCAGAGAGGCAGCCTGGATCTCTGGATGCTCTGGCTCTGGAGGGCCCCTGTGACCACCTCACCTTTCAGATGGGAACTAAGGCCACAGTCCCAGCCTATGGGTGGGACATTCAGCATCTCAGTCTTGACACCCTTGAAGCTGCTAGGGATCTGAGGCCTGGGGGGGATAAGGCCAAAGAAGGAAGAGAGAGAATAAAGATGGGAGAAGAGGAAGGCAGGGGAACGTGGGGAGAAGGGACAGGGAAGGACAGAAAGGGAGAGTAAAAATGTGTGTGACCAGAGCCTCAGGGCCAAGTCCGCTGCGAGAGAGACAGCTGCATCCTCAGGCTCTGGGACCCTGCCATGGCCATCACCTGCCCCACCACCACCCTGACGGGGGGACCCTTGCCGTTCTGTTTGGTGCGATTCGATGCTGCCCCTCCCCCATCCTTAATGGACCATCCACTCCTCAGAAAGAAAGTTCTTTCTGTCTGCGCTCCCCGCTCTATTCCCTCACACAACACCCAGGCCTGTCCTGCACTGTCCTACCTCCCACCTTCACAGGCCATTCCTCACCCGTGGGCCATCCTTCCCCACCTGCCAGCCCTTCGAAATCTGCTGTGTTTCTAGGCCCATCGCCAGTGTCCCCTCCTCCAGAGATGTCCCACCCCCAACCCCACCAACTCATCCTCCTCTTCCTCCTGCCATCCAGCTCCTGGCACCCAGCACATTCCGCTCACTGCTTGTGTTTGTCTGGCGGACATGTTATCTCCTGAACGTTCAGCGTGTCCCATGTTCCTGGCTCGTCTCCCCAGTCAGTGCTGGGAGCTTCTCGAGAGTAGGGACCTGTCCTGTTCCTCTCAGGCCCCAGTGCACGGCACCATGTGGGCACACAGCGGGCAGGTTTGTCAACCTGACCCAAATCCCTGCCACCACAATGCCCTGTGGTGCAGGGGGTGAGAGGAGGAAGAGAAGTCCCTCCACCCCCAGTCTGGGGTCACCCTAGGGGCCCTCTGCGTTCACATTCCTAGGGTAGGCATACCTTTCTCTCCGCTAGGGACATAACTGAGAAAACTTAGGGGCAGGGCCCAGCGGTCTCCTGGTTGGGTCCTCATCATCCGGACTCCCCAGTCCCAGAGCCCCAGGCCTGCAAGGGGGAGCCATTCTTACATTCAGTCAACACACATTTAATGGGCATCTGCTATGTGCCAACCATTCTGCTAGGAGTGGGGGCTCAGTGCGGATTGAGACATGCAGGGTCTTGGCACTCATATGGCTCCTTCTAGAGGTATCATCAGACAATACACACACAAATGAATCAAGAAACCAGAAAATGACAGATTAGTGAAGGTTAGGGTAGTCAGGGAAGGAATCTGAAGAGGTGACAGATGAGCTGAGATGTGAGAAGAGCTGAGGTGTGGGGGCAGGGCTGTCCAGGACATATACAGCTGTATGTGCAAAGGCCCTGGGACGGGAAAAGGCTTGGTACGGAGGCCAATGGGATAGGTGAGGAGAGAGCAGGAGAGGGAGTTCGAGATGAGGTGAGGGTGGAAAGGAGGGCCACAGCGCCCAGGACCAGTGAGCCACTCCCAAGGATGCTGCAGCCCCATGCCCAGCAGGAAGCAGCCGTTTCTGAGAGAAGAGGGTGTGTTGTAGAGACACTCAGGGGGGCTAAGCTCCCTAGAGAGGACAGGCCCTGCCTCTGGAGTTGGCCGAGCCCTGGGGATGGGCAGGAAGAGCAGCCAGGTGAGGACTGGTGGATGGAGGAAGGAGTTGGATTTGAAGGACCCCCCATCCTCCCAAACCCCCTGAGCCTGATGCCAGCCGAGCTCCCCCCTCTCTGCACTGCCCCCTCTCTCCCGGCCCCTGTGCACCTGCCCTCACACCTAAAATCCAGCTCCTCCCCTCGAGCCCCGCCACACTTTCTTCCTCTGACCCCGCCATCTCCCAACACCTGCTATCGCCCTTCACTCAAAAGCAGCCACCTGGGGGAGGACCAGGAGACCCCAGGGTGCCCTGTGCCTCCTCAGCCTGTGCCCCTCCCCTGCAGGGACCCGCAGTGCGGGTTATGCTGAGGGTTCGGATCACCAGGGACAAAGGGACAATCAGAACAGCGCCATGGAGAATTCCCAGGTGAGTCTGTGGGGCTCCTACCTGGGGCTCTGGGAACCTAGCCCTGAGCTCATACCTCCGTGGGGGCTTGAGGAGCCCCTCACAGCCCAGCCCTGATGGCCACTTCCCACAGGAGAATCCTGAAGAGATAGAAGTGATTGTGGAGGAGGATTATGAAGGCCCAAGTATCATTACATCCCCGCCGGAGGTGATTATGGAGGAGGATTATGAAGGCCCAGGTGTCTCTATGTCTCAGCCGGAGGAGCCAGTAGGTGAGCCCCATCTCTCTTTCTCTCTGCTGGGATGAGCTGCTGAGCCCCAGAGAGGGACAGTTGGGGAACCTGTCCTCCCCCTGCTCTGCACTCCCCCCGGCCCAGCCCCAAGGCCAATTCTCCCACAATCCTGGCTGATTGAAGGATAAACAGAGTTTTGTTTGAAATGATCACAGGAGGTGACCGGGGCGTGAGGGCAGGACCAGTCACCCAGCGCCATGCCCCTTAGATTTGCAAGAGGGCAGCCAGGCCTGTCTGGGACAAGGACATGAGCCACACGTTACCTGTGTCCATCCAATGCCGGCTTCTAGGCCAGGCACTGGGCCTGTTCTGGGAACATCGTTCTGTTTGGGGGTCCAGAGGTCCTGAGCAATGGCAGGCTGTGGGGACCCCCAGGGCAGAGAGACATCAGGAAACCCTCCTGGGCTTGGCCAAGGTCTCAGCTGGGGAGCCCCAGGTGGGGACCTGTTTACTGTCAACAGGACTTAAGTGTTGGCAATTTGTATTGAAGATAAGAGGCCCCTCTGGGAAGTGAGGGCTGGGGCACAGTATAAGGGCAGACCCCACGAGGCTCCCAGAGCTCCACTTGGAGGCCGTGAGAAGCCACTGGGCTGGTGCGGCTGCTGCAGCAGGTGGGAATAAGGAAGGACTCGGTCCCAGAAGGTGGCAGGAGAGGGAGGGGACCCGGGGAGAATCCTGAGAACTGCCATTCAGGACTCTCCAGTCACCTTGGAGATGACCCTCCCTGTCATCACTGAGGATGAGACCCCAGGCTCCTCCACTGTGCTCAGATGCGGAGTGACAGAGCGAGGCTGGGCCAAGAACAGGCGTGGGGAGCCACAGCCCATGGAGCAGCAAGAGCGGGTGGTAGCACCAGGGTCCCAGCCAGGCGCAGGGGGAGGAGTAAGGGTCAGCCGGGGCTGGTCTCTGAGGCTCATGGTAGGGGGTGCAGGAAGCCCTGGGGGGGGTTGTCTGAGTGCAACACTAACGGGCCTCCGGGGTTTCAGCTCACCCCACCGAGCGGACAGCTGCAGACCACCACACCATCACGCACCCAGGCACCGGTGAGGTGAGGTCCCCCAGCTGCCCCCAATTCTCTGTCCTGCGCTGCCCTTGGGACCCGCCATTCTACCAGGGGAAGGGAGTAGCAGAGGGAGAGGCAAAGCTTTGGGGTGGAGGACCCCACAAACAGACAAAGAAGTGGGCACCCTGGGAAATAGGTAGACAAAAAGAGGACAGCCCCCTGAGAGAGAGTCCTGGGCCCCCTTCCACTGATGGGGAGCTCCTTGGGCAGAGATAAACTGCCTGCGGGAGGTCTGAGCCCCCAGGCCCTCTGGCCCTGGCTGGGCTGTCAGGTGCTCCCTGGGGAAGCACAGAATCAAATACGTGCTCCCCTCTGCCCAGGCTTGCCAGGCCCGCATGTCCCTGCTGGGGCGCCAGACTGTCGAGCTGGTTGGGAAATTGGGTCTGCCCTCAGGTAGGCCCCTGGGAACAGCCACCCGGCCCCAAGGAAACCCAAGGGCATGCTGAGCCACATGCCCACCCAACAATCTCAGAGGCAGGAGACCGACCTCTGACTGCAAAGCCTTCCCTCTCCTTTCCCTCCCAAGGGGCCGCTCTAGCACCCCTTTTGGTCTGGAGCTTCTCCAGATGCCTCTGAAATGGGCTGAGGGGCCTGGTCAGGAAGTTGAGGAATAGAGCCAGAGGTGTGGGCCGTACAGATGGGACCCTCGAGCATCTCCCCACACTTCCCACCTCACTCAACACTCATGTCGGGGGCTGCAGCTCCCGACCGTCCCCTCTGAGCTAGGGGTCTGCCCCCGAGTGCTCCAGGACCCTAGGCCTCCTACAAACATGTCGCAGAGCCTGCCGAGTGCCCACCATGCCCTGGGCTCCCAGTCTCCCCACGGCCCTGCCCTGGGCCTGATGGACTAATTCAGGCCTGTGGGGCCGCAGGTCTACGTGGAGCTGCAGGAACTGGTGATGGATGGGAAGAACCGGGAGCTGCAGTGGATGGAGGCAGCGCGCTGGGTGCGACTGGAGGAGAACCTGGGGGAGGACGGGGCCTGGGGCCGCCCTCACCTGTCTTACCTCAACTTCTGGAGCCTCCTGGACCTGCAGAGAGCCTTTGCCAAGGGTGAGCCCCGCTGGGCCCCTCTGCAACCCCTGCACGTGAGGCTTGGTGGGGAGGAGGTGGGTCCCGGTCCAGCCATGTAGTCACTCCCTCACTGTTTGCAGGTTCTGTCCTCCTGGACCTGTCAGAGACCTCCCTGGCCGGGGTGGCCGAGAACCTGCTGGACCGCTTTATCTATGATGGGCTGATTCGGCCTCAGTATCAAGAAGAACTGCTCCGGGTCCTGTTGCTCAAACACAGGTGCCGCTGCCTGCTGGGACCCAGACTCCACACCCAAAGGGCCCACATCCCCAGCCCACCTGCCCCAAGCTCTCCCTGGGGGTCCAGATGGCCCCTCCCCCACCAGGCCAAGGCCCACTTTTCTTCCACGATGGCTCCTACCTGTGACACCTCTTAAGCAGTGGCCACGCCTTCATGCTCAGATTTGGGGGCCGCTCATCCTGAGGAGGACAGGCTCTCAAGGCCCTTCCCTCCACCCATTCTTCTGGCTCCATCTCGTCTTTCCAGACAGAGGCCACCCGCTTACATCCACAACATCCTTCAGAGGAGGCTGGTTCTCCCTCTGCCCCAGGGTTTCTCTCATCTGGTCACTAGGAAGGCCCACTTGATCCGTCCTACCACCAGTCTCCACTCTGCTGATAGCCCAGCCTGAACCGCCCCCTCAGTCCGTGTCCTCTGTGTGTCCTGCAGCCATGCCAGAGACCTAAAGGAGCTAGACGGTGTGAAGCCCACGGTCCTGACACCTTCTGGGGGCACTTTACAGCCTCTGCTTCCCGAACACCCTTCGCTGGAGACACAGCTCTTCTGTGCACAGGTGAGGCTGTACCAGGGGTGTGTGGGGAGAGCTGGAAAGCCCCCAAACTGAACGTGGTTAGAAACGAGAGTGGGTCAGGGCCGGCCCCGTGGCCAAGTGGTTAAGTTTGCGCTCTCCGCTTCGGTGGCCCAGGGTTTCACTGGTTTGAATCCTGGGCGCGCACACGGCACCGCTCATTAGGCCATGCTGAGGTGGCGTCCCACATACCACAACTAGAAGGACCCACAACTAAAATATACAACTGCGTACTGGGGGGATTTGGGGAGAAAAAGCAGAAAAAAAAAAAAGAAGATTGGCGACAGTTGTTAGCTCAGGTGCCAATCTTTAAAATAAAGAAAAGAAAGAAAAAGAAATGAGAGTGGGTAGAGGAGAGGGGGCTGGCCGCTCAGGTCTCCTGGGTCTAGAGTGGCTGGAGGACTCCCCTCAACACCCTCCTTCCAACAGGGAGAGGGGGACACAGAAGAGAGCTCGCCATCTGGAATTCTAGAAAAGATATCCCCGGATTCAGAGGCCGCCCTGGTGTTAGTGGGTAAGCGGCTGGTATCTGCACCCTTACCCCTCCACACTCGCTGCTTCTGCCTCCTGTCCTGGCCCTGCCTGCTCCTCCCTAAGCCTGGACCTCGGCAGCCCCCTGGGCCTGGCCTGACCACCTCACCGACCCCTTCCCCCACAGGCCGCATCTCCTTCCTGGAGAAGCCGGTGCTGGGCTTTGTGCGGCTGCGGGAAGCTGTGGAGCTGGAGGCCACCGTGGAGCCCTCCGTGCCTGTGCGCTTCCTCCTTGTGTTGCTGGGACCCGAGGCGCCCCACTCCGACTACACTCAGCTCGGTCGGGCTGCTGCCACCCTCATGTCGGAGAGAGTGAGGAGGGGCCGGCGAGGGCTGGGGGCGCCTGGGGGGCAGGTGGCAGCTGAGGCCCTGCTCCTGGCCTGGGTTTCTTTAGCTTCGCTCGTTGGCCCATTCAGTCTAACCTAGCTGCTTCTATCCTGTCTGGCCAGGGGTCGGCTGGCCTAGCCCTGCCTGATCTGGCCTGGTCTAGTCTGGCCCACTCTGACCTGGATCTTCCTGCCTACGTTCTGGCCTGGTCCGGCTCTAGTTCCATCTTGTCTGCCATAAGCCACTGGGTTTGCTATATTCTTTCTCCTTCCCCCACTCAGGGCCCTGTCTGCCCCCTCAAAGCCCTTTTGTAGTGGGAGGTAGGAGTGAAGGGGGCAGGAAACTCAGTTCTTAGCAAGAAGAGCTGGACAAGAGGGTTCTGGTCCCCGGAGGCCCTGGCTGTGGACTCCTGGGCCCTTTCATCCCGCAGGTCCAGGCAGCCCTGACCTTCTCTCTGGCCCCCAGGTGTTCCTCAATGAGGCAAACACGGCCCAGAGCAAGGAGGAGCTGGTGCGCTCCCTCGAGGGCTTCCTGGACTGCAGCCTGGTGCTGCCTCCCTTGGATGCCCCCTCAGAGCAGGCGCTGCTGAGTCTGGTGCCTGTGCAGAGGGAGCTGCTGCGGAGACGCTACCTGCCCAGTCCTGCGAAGCCGGACCCCAGCTTCTACAAGAGCCTAGGTACCCGTCCTGCCCAGCCCAAGGCTCGCTGAGTCCCCACACACCCTCGGACACCCAAGCACAGCCCTGTGAGCCCCTGCCTCCCCTCTTCCCATCAGATACCCCAGCGTCCCCCTCCCTTTCCTCATGCCTCCCAGCCTTCTTGGCCACCCCGTTCCCATCAGATGATACCCCCAATTCCCCTCTCCCCACACCTCTCCCTGCCACCCCCTGTGACCATGGTCCTGTCCTTCACTACAGATTTGGGTAGGGGTCCAGGGGTCCCTAGTGGCCCAGAGGACCCTCTGCAGCGGACAGGCTATCTCTTCGGGGGCCTGGTGCATGACATCAAGCGCCGCTACCCCCACTACTTGAGTGACATCACAGACGCGCTCAGCCCCTCCGTCCTGGCTGTCGTCTTCTTCATCTACTTTGCCGCCCTGTCACCTGCTATCACCTTTGGCGGCCTCCTGGGTCAGTGCCTCTGCATGCCCCCTAACTCTGACCTCTGACCTTCTGGCTTCTTCTTCTGCCCTGCCTTCTGACCCGATCTGACACTCTGGACCCTGCATCAGCTGCCCGTGAAACGCTCTATCAGCTCCTGGAAATGATCTCCTGACCTTGACTCCACTGTACCTCTACCCGCAGGAGAAAAGACATACAACCAGATAGGAGTGTCAGAGCTGCTCTTGTCCACTGCACTGCAGGGCATCATCTTCTGCCTGCTGGGGGCTCAGCCCCTGCTTGTGATTGGCTTCTCAGGACCCCTGCTCGTATTTGAGGAAGCCTTCTTCTCGGTAGCGCTGATCTGGCCCCGTGACCTTTAACCCATCCCCGGCCCCACTGCCTGGTGCATGGCGCCTGGGCCCATTTGTCTGACCTCAGCTCCCTCTGACCGCCCTCCAGTTCTGCAACAGGCAAGGCCTGGAGTACATCGTGGGCCGTGTGTGGATCGGCTTCTGGCTCATCCTGCTGGTGGTGCTCGTGGTGGCCTTTGAGGGCAGTGTCCTGGTCCGCTTCATCTCCCGCTACACCCAGGAGATCTTCTCCTTCCTCATCTCCCTCATCTTCATCTATGAGACCTTCAGCAAGCTGGTCAAGGTAGGGGCCCACAGGAGTATGAACAGGCACGTGTGTGTGCGTGTGGGAGCCTGTGCATAAACTATGTGACTGTGTGTGTCATTGCACGTGTCTGTATGGCATTTGTGTAGCCATGTCCTCACAGTATGTGACTGTGACCACATGCATGTTGACACTTTACTGCCCGTGGGCCAGCATTCTTGCCGTGACTATGCACGAGGGGACACCTCTGTGTGCACATGCCCGTGTTTACGACCACAGACGGAGTGACTAATGGGCGAGAGGGCGTGTGGGACTGCACATGGGAAACTGCACGCATGGCAGGGGCAGCGGGACTTCTCGAGGCTCTGAAGTCCGCCACTCTCTCTCTTGCGCTTGCCCTTTTAAAACTGCAGGGCCTATGGACAGAGTGCCCTGCCTCCTCAGCTCTGTCCCCTCAAACCATGCCTGCCTCTGTATCTGCATTTTATTTGGAGGAAAGGTGGACGCTGTAGGCCTGTCCCTGATTTGGTTGGTCAGTGGATCTATTTCCAAGTCTTTGAAGCCCTTTTTAGGAAGCTCCTTGGCATGTTTCCTGCCCTCCAGCCTTCTCATGTCTCCCAGGCCCTGGGTGCTCACATGCACACACACACATATATTGATTGCCTCCTTGGCCTGCCCCACCCAAGCCTAGCCTGGTCCTACTCCTGAAAACCAAGCTGTAAAATCCTATTGCCCTCTATTACCATGTCAGTTGAGGAAGAAGATAGGTGGGTGGATGGATGGATGGATAGATGATGGATGAATGGATGGATGGATGGA
>NC_060277.1:97222599-97291481 GCF_021613505.1 Equus quagga | reverse complement strand
TGGATGGATGGATAGATGATGGATGAATGGATGGATGGATGGATGGACAGATAGATTATGGATGGATGGATGGATGGAGGGAGGGAGGGATGGGAGGGAATAGGATGCCTTGGTTTTCTGCTGCAGATCTTCCAGGAGCACCCACTACAGAGGAATTATGACCAGAATGTGATCACAGAGCCCAAACCTCAGGCCCCCATGCCTAACACAGCCCTCCTCTCCCTTGTTCTCATGGCCGGCACCTTCTCCATTGCCATGATGCTGCGCAAGTTCAAGAACAGCACCTACCTCCCCGGCAAGGTCAGCACATCCTCCCCACCTGCCCTTGCCTACACTACCCCAGGCCAAAGCACCTCCCCCAGCTTCCCCAACGCCATTAGCTCCTCTTCTCACCCTAGATTCCCATTCCCAATTCTTAGCCTGCCTGGCTCCCTCCTCACCCAGGATCTTACTCTTCAGGCAAGCCTGCCTCCCTTTCTCAGCATTCCCAGGCTGAAAGCCCAGGGGAGAGCCAGGGATAATTCTTAGAAGGGGCTAGAGAAGCTGTCAGGCCAGGGGTGGGGCTGGGCCAAGGGAAGAAGAAGGGAGGCAGGTACTTTGAGGTGCAGGATAGGACATCAGATGTTGATGGATTCCCTGGGAAGAGCAGGGCCTCCTGGGTGAAGATGGGCAGAAGTAGGGGCCAGTGGGCGGTAGGAGGTGGGGAGCAACTCGGCACTGACACTGGTCCCTGTGCCTGCCCTCAGCTGCGACGGATAATCGGGGACTTTGGGATTCCTATTTCTGCCCTGATCATGATCATGGTGGATTTCCTCATCCAGGATACCTACACCCAGGTAACCCCCTCCCCCACCCTCATTTAATTCCCCCAACATGCCCCCTCCCCAGAACAGCTTTCTCAAACCTGAAGCCACTTAGAACTACCCCTATCCCACCCGCCTACCCTGGCAGCCCCATGTCCTTCCCACAGCCCTCCAGGACCCCTCTGGCTGAAACAAGGGCCTGGGTCAGGTTGCCCCCTTTACTTCTTAACTCAGGGCAGGAGGAAAGAATCTGCTGTGGAGCCAGGCAGATCTGAGCATGAATCTCAGTTCTGCCACCAAATGGCTTTGTGATGCAGGGCAAGCTACATAACCTCTCTGATCCTGTTTCCTCATCTATAAAGTTGGGAATGAGATGGTGATGCAAAGAGCTTAGTGTAGTGACTGGGTATAAAGTAGGTGCTCAATATAAGTAAGTTCCAAGTGCCCAGGACCCTGGCTCCCCTGTCCCCACCTTTCCCTGGCCTCCTGCCCAGGGTGTTCTCACCAGAATCCCCCTCCCACAGAAACTCAATGTGCCTGAAGGTTTCTCGGTGTCCAACACCTCGTTCCGGGGCTGGCTCATCCACCCACTGGGCTTGTATACCCGTTTCCCGACGTGGATGATGTTTGCCTCGGTCCTGCCTGCCATGCTGGTCTTCATCCTCATCTTCCTTGAGTCCCAGATCACCACGTAAGAGCCAGGGTGGGGCAGGGCTGGGCGGGTCCAAGGTGGGGAAAGGGAGAGGCTCCAGGCAGGGAGGACACCAAGGACTGGGCACCAGCCTCAGCCAAACGTGTGGTCGTCCTGACCAGCAGGAATGATGGACAGGCAGGAGCAGGGGCAGGTTTTGTGGGACCTGACATGGTATAATTTGGGGATCCCTTTTAAAGAAAAGGAATACAAAATGAGAACCACAAAATTAGGTGCTGGATCTCAGAAGGGGCCAGGACCAGTGATGCCCCCTGAAGCTTAGGCTTCACTAGCTTCAGAGTAAATCTGCCTGTGGGTGTTCCAGGTGTCTGAAGACACTTCTGCTCCTAGAGTCTGGTTTCTCAAGATGGGGCGGGAGGGGGGGAGCGAGGAACACTAAGGGAGATGGGCACAGAAGGATAAACTGAGGTACAGAGGGGCCCAAGTACGGGAAAGGAGGGAGGGGCAAAAGGGAGGGGGAGAGGGCAAGCCCTGCTGACCCCTGACCTTCCACCCCCCCAGGTTGATTATCAGCAAACCAGAGCGCAGGATGGTCAAGGGCTCCGGCTTCCACCTGGACCTGCTACTGATTATGGGCATGGGCGGGCTGGCCCCCCTCTTTGGGATGCCCTGGCTCAGTGCCACCACTGTGCGTACTATCACCCACGCCAATGCCCTCACCGATGTGGCTAAGGCCAGCACCCCAGGGGCTGAAGCCCAGATCCAGGTCAGGGAGCAGCGGATCAGTGGGCTCCTGGTCGCTGTGCTTTTGGGTGAGTGAGGGATGGCCACACTCTCCGCCACCCTCTGTTCCTGCCCCTTAGGATACAGTGCCCACTCCAGCCCTGCCCACCCCACAGCCAGGTCTCCCCACACACCCTCTGCCCACATCTCCCTGGTGTCAGTTATTCATAGGAGGGAATTCTGGAGGAAATGCCCAAGGCCCTGAGATGGGCATCTGAGAAGGGGAGGAAGGCGGGCCTCCCTTACCAAGGCTTCTCTAGACAGGATCCAACAGAGGTTCAGAGAACTGTGGGCCCCAGCCCTGCCCTGCTGCTAACTCGGTCTCCCTCCTTGTCTCTGGGCCTCAGTTTCCTTGTCTGCATGATCACAGGGTTCATTGGATGCCCCTGAGGTCCCACTAGCTCTGCTGCCCTATGACTGATACAAAGGCCAGTGTGCCAGGCATAATCTGGGGCTAGGGGAGAGAAGACAGAGGGCCACTGCATTGATCCGAGTTCTGGAGCAGCTGAGAACCCAGCTGGGCTTGGTGTGGGCAACGCCTCGGTCACAGATGCAGAGGCCAGGGAAGTTTCTTAAAGAGGACAAAGTTGATGATAGCTGGAGGAGGGTTAGGATTTGGATAGGTGGAGGGTGATGGAGGCATTCTGGACTGCGGTGAAGGGAAGAGTGGGCCTCTCTGACCTCTGTGACCGTCCCCCTGGGTTAAAGGAGAAGGCTCTGAAGTCAGGCAGGCAGGAGTTTGACTCCCTGCTCTACCACTTACTAGCTGTGTGACTTTAGGCAAGTTGCTTCAGCTCTCTGAGTCTGTTTCCTCATCTGTAAAATGGGAGTAATACCTATCAAAAGGAGCCACAGAAACGGCTCCATATGGTACCTGTGGCTTCATTCCCCAGGCCCTGCTGGTGCTGGTCCTCCGGGGCACCTGGGGCTGAGAGTGCATGGCTCTCCCTGCAGGCTTGTCCATCCTCATGGGACCCGTCCTGCGTCGCATCCCCCTGGCTGTGCTGTTTGGCATCTTCCTCTACATGGGGGTCACATCCCTCAGCGGCATCCAGTTCTTTGACCGCATCTTGCTTCTGTTCAAGCCGCAGCAGTACCACCCGGATGTGCCCTACGTCACGCGGGTACAGGGCCCTCCTGGCTGCCCAGACCAGGCAGGGTTGGGGGTGCTGGGTACCGGGTTAGGGCAGGCAATGACCCCTGCCTCCACTTGCAGGTAAAGACCTGGCGCATGCACTTGTTCACGATCACCCAGATCATCTGTGTGGTGGTGCTGTGGGTGGTGAAGACCTTCCCGGACAGCTCACTGGCCCTGCCCTTCGTCCTCATCCTCACAGTGCCCCTGCGCCACTTCCTGCTGCCAATCATCTTCAAGAATCTGGAGCTCCAGTGTGTGAGTGGCTGATCCCCACTCTCCCCGACAGGCCTGGGGCAGGAAGGAGGGCGCAGAGGGGGCAGAGGCTGGAGTGCAGGACAACAGAGCTGGGGACAGGGAGAGGTCATCAGAGGGGCTGGGAGAATGTGAGCAGTGGGTCTTGGGACTAGGGAAGAAGAAGAGAGCCATGGTTACAATCTGGGTCTGGGGCCCGCATCCCAATCCTGGCACTGCCATGTCCTAGTGTATGACCTGGAGCAAGTGGCCTCATTTCTCTGTGCCTTGGGTTTGCTCACCTGTAAGGGAGGAATGATGACAGGGCTGGTGAGAGGGTTAGGAGCCACACGGGGTGTGTTCCACGTGAGCTGTCCCGACCACTGAGCAGCTAGTCCTGTGGTCTTCAAAATAATTTTGGACAGGGTCACTCCTCCGATAGAATTCTTCCACGATGACATGACACAGGTCACTGGGGGGCTACCCCGGTGAAGGGGTCCCCTGCCCACCCTCTGGAATCCTTGCCCCACTGGGACACCAGATTCCTAGGGGCTCCCCACCCTTTGGAAACCTCAAATCTAGAGCAACCCCAGGGGCAGCAGGGACTGGACAGGGCTCGTCCGAAGTTCAAGGAGAGCCAGGCCCTCTCCTGACTCCAAAGGTGCCTCTCAAGGCTGGGGGAGGGCTCCTCAGCTCCCTCAGCCTCTCACCCTCTGCCTTCCTACCCCACCCTCCAGCTGGATGCTGACGATGCCAAGGCGATCTTTGATGAGGAGGAAGGTCAGGATGAATACGACGAGGCGACCATGGCCGTGTAAGGGGAGGGCCTGGGCCTCAGAGCCTCCTCCACCGTTCCTCTTCCCCACTCTCCCGGGAAAAGCAGAAGTTCATGGGCACCTCATGCTCTGCAGGCTCCTCCTGGGACAGCAGTTGAGGCCCTGGGGCTGTGTGTAAGGGAAGGAAGGGGTGTCTGGGAAACTTTCCACTAAGGGTAGATCAGCTTTACTGCCTGGAAATGGCCAGTGGAGCCCATACTGGGGATGCGATGTACAGTCTCTCCTGCTGCCACACTGCCATATGGGGACTCTGGCTGAAAGACTCAGGTCTGAGCCCCACCTCCTCACAGCACAGACAGGGGCAGTCGCGAGAGCAGGAGTTGGTGGGTGGTTCAAGTTCCTGCCTGCTGTGTGACCTTGGGCAAGTCCCTCGACCTCTCCAGCCTCTGCTTCCTCTTCTGTAAAATGGGTATATTGATAATAATACCCACATTACAGGATGGTTACTGAGGGCCAAAGATAAATGTGAGAAAAAGGCTTTGTAAACTCTGACAGGACTATTATACCAGCCTGCCCAAGGTCACACAGCTCCTGAGCCATAGCGCTGGTGTTTGAACCTGGGCTCCCGCCTCTGAGGCTAGAGCTCTGGGCTCTATTTCAGTCGCCCACCTTCCCATGCTCAGAGATGCCCCTGCTGACTCCTCCCCTCCCCGTCTCTGCTCCCACCCCTGACCCAGGGCCCTCCTCTCTGGGGCAGAGGGAGGTGTCCTGGTAAGGATAAGATGCAGGTGAGGGTACAACTGGGGCTGGGACTCAGGGCTCCTAAGTGCTTGCTCCCTCCCCTCATGCTTTCATTCATTCACTCATTCATTCATTGCACAAACATTTGCTGAGAGCCCTGGACCCTGGGGATGACAGAGGTGACTCACACAAGATCTGGCCCTGGGGTGGGGGTGGGGGCCAGTGCACAGTCTGTTCTAGATTTGGATGGGAGGTGGGGGGAGGGTAGGAAGGTAGGGAGAAGATGGAGTGGGGAGGGGAGGGAGGTTTGTAATTTATTGACTGTGTATCTTCTCAGAGATTTCATTGTACTTTGGCTTCACACACGTATCCACGTCCCCCATTACAGACCCACTGTCCCCAACCCAACCCAAACCATATCTTGGGGAGAACCCAGAATTTGACCAATCGGGGTATGAGACAGTGGACTTTGCAGAATATGGGTAAAATCTATGTTTTTAAAAAACAAAAAAATATAAAGAGTTGAAAGAACTGAAAGTGGTGAGAGATGGCTGAAACGAAGAATCAGGGGGTGACAGAAAAGAAAGGAGGCTGTGGGCTCCTGATGGAAGGCTCTGGGGTGCATCCCTGAAGGCTGACAGCTGCCTCCCACCACTTCACTGTTCTGTGCCTCAGTTTCCTCATCTGTAAAATGGGCAGGGTAATGGTACCTACCTTGTAGGATTGTCATAAGGATTAAATGAGACAGAGCTTGTAAAGCGCTTGCTTAGCACAGAGCTTGGCCTCAGGCCTCAGAAGAAGAGCTCAATAAACGTTAGCTGCTGAGATTGTCGTTGTGATTGGGATGTCCCTGTCCCCTCCCTCCCTCTGCTCCTGGAACACTGCTAAGGAAAGTGGAAACAAAGTAGCCCACTCTGGCAGCACCCTTCTCCTCACCTTTCTCCTAGATGCTTGGGAATAGGTTTTGCCAATAAACGTGTCTGTGGTGGATTGACTGTCTTGCTGGAATGCCTTCCCAGAGCCAGAGCCAGGGCTCCAAGGGGTCTTGGCTGGACGGGAGGGAGGTCGGGGGGAGGATGGGGATGGACAGACATTGACGTGGTATGTAGGGTAAGGAGCTGGTGCAGGGCTGTGGGTGGGGAAGGGGGGTGGGGGGGGAGGGGGGAGGAGAGCCAGGCTAGGGGTGGCACTGGAGCTGAGGGAGGGCGCGGGCTGGTGGCCGTGAGCCCTAGAGTGGAGAGGGCCGGCACCCAGTGAGGGGCTGGGAGAGCAAGGGAAGACAAGTTTACACCCTGGACATCCTTCCTTCCAAAATAAGCAAGATCCATGAGGGTGGGGAGAAGGGCTGTAAGGCGGCCTCGCCCTCTGCCCCTTGTACTGTCAGAGGACCAGTCAGCCCCTTAGCCTGGACTCGTCAAGCTGGGCAGCACCTCTGAGAGGAATTACCATAGAGGGAATGCCGTTTGCCGTTGGTCACACTGGAACAGCATCTCTTGACCAGCTTTCCACTAGGCCCCACTCTGATCCCCTTGGAGGCTCTGCCTCCCACTCCCAGCAATTCTAGGGGGCTGCTGGGCCAGGTGTCACCCACCCATGGAGAAGAAGGTGCCGGGACCTCATCCCTCCCCAGCCTTCCAGCAAGAGATCGGCGCAGGGCTGGGCCGCCTGGCTTCCTTCCCTGGGTCTATATTTACTTGCTGCCTATCCCCAGCTGACCCCTCCCAGGCTGGCCAGGGCAGTCACCAAAGAGCCTGAGAGCCACTGTGGCCCCAGGGAGAGCAGTCCCAGCTGGTCCCAGCCGCCCACCTCCCACACACAGCAGCTTCAGGTCCCTTGTCCCCAAGGCTTGCCAGTATCCCATTTCCCACGCTGAGCCTGAAGGCATTAGGGAAATGTGAAGGCCGTAGAAATCCACTGGAATCCGACTTCCTCGCCTGGCGCCTCAGTCCCCCTGCATTTCCTGCCCCCCCCAGAGACGCTCTGCCACTCCCACCCCTGCATTTCCTCTCCTGAAAACTACCTCAGTGTGAATTAACTGCCATAATGAGGTCCACATTTTCTTGTGGACACAAAGCACCCCACTCCTGGTAAGGGAATAAGTCAACAGAATCAGAAAGCTCGAGACCTGAAGATAGTCTTTGCAGGACTATCTATGAAAGCAAAAACCTAGAGAGAGCCCACATATTCAGAAATGGGAGAGCAGTTAGTAAGTACGTCAATATCACAGGCCACTAGGCGGCCTTAAAAATAATGACAATGAAGAAGCTGTTGGATCAGCTCGGTGGGCTCGCTTGATCCCGGGCGTCAGCGGCCGAGGTGTTTGAAATTCCAGCTTTATGATTTCGTGGGAGTTGGACAAAAGGCCTCATCCCTGAGCTGGGTTTTCCACCTGTGTAAAATGAAGATAATGACACTTACCTCGCAGTGCTGCTGAGAGGATAAATTGAGAGCACGCACCTAGAGGTCCCAGCCCAGGGCTGGGTTCAGTAAGCAAAAGTCCCTTTCTGTGTCTTCAGCAAGGCTGGAAGTGATGTAACTGTCCTGGGGACAGCCGCCCAGAAAGGACAACCTGCACAGGCAAGAAGCTGAGAGGCTTAGAACAAATTTAAATGCCCCGCTGCCCGAGTTATAGGGGAGATCAATTTCTTTCCTCTTTTTTTTGGAGTTTAGATGCAGAGGGTTAAGTTAATCACCCTCTTCAGTTCAGGGCAGATCATCACTGATGATTCTTTTTTCCTTCTTTCCTCCCTCCCTCCAACCCTTCCTTCCGTTTTGTCCTCACTCCTGCTCCTATTTTCTTCCCCTCCTGTAGGCAACCACTCTAACATGTTTAATATGTATCTTTCTGTGTGAACATGTTCTTGAAAATATGTATCATTGATATTGTTTTTAAGTTTATTATGTAATTTTTAATACATACACAAAAGTAGAGACCATAGTACAACAACCCCCCATAGACTCATCTCCCAGACTCAAAAATTATCAAGATTCTGCCATGAAATCTTGCTTAAGTCTTTGCCTAAAATATTTCTGTTTCATCTTTCTCCTTTTTCCCTTTGCAGCACTAAATACTTGAAAGTAAATCCCAGACATCATGATGTTTCACCCCCAGATTTTTCAGCTCTGCATCCCCCCCAATACTGAACATTTTCTTACCTAACTGCAGTGTCAGCATCACACCCAACAAAATTTGCAGTAATACCCAACATCCAATCCACAATCAAATCTCTCAAAATGTCTCTTTGCAGTTGGTTTGTCGTGCATGTGTGTGTGTGTGTGTGTGTGCGTGTGTGTGTGTATTTCTATACCTTATTGGCATTGTGTTCCAGGCCTCGCTCTGCTGGGCCTCTCTTCACCCAGCGCTATGGTTTTAAGGCCCAGCCAGGTTGCTCTGTGAACAGTGCATAGCTTTCACTGCTGCGTGGGGCTCCGTGGGCATCTCCTCCCAACTTTGGCCTCTCCTTTCTCCCCGCTCCCAGGGAGGGACACCCAGTGGAACTCAACTCCCCTCCCACAATCCCACAAACAATGCCGCAGTGTGTGTCCTCAGCCTTGTCCTCTTATGGATCTGGTGAGAATTTCTTTGGGTTATATACTAAGAGCCAGGAGCAGATTTGCTAGGTCATAGGGTATAAATATATCTGTCTCAACTTGACCAAATACAGCCATATTTTCCTCCACAACGTCTGCCCCAGTCCGCACTCCTGCAGGCAATGCAGGAGGTTCCTATATTCCCATATGATTGAATTATCCAGCTGGGTGGTTTTTGCTAGTCTGACAGAGACATTATCTCATTGTTTTATTTGCATTTCTGATCACTCAAGAGTTTGAGCACCTCTGCATTTGCTGATTAGTTTTTAAGATTTTCTCTTGTACAAATTGTCTTTTCATATCATTTAGCCATATTTCTATTGAGGTTGATGCCTTTTTGGATGTTGATTTGCAAGAGGTCCTGAAGATTCTATCCTTTGTTGGTTTTAGACCTTGCAAAATGTTCTCCATTTTGTCATCTCTCTATTAACTCTGTTCATCTCATTGAGCAGAAATCTTTTTTTTTTTAAGGTTTTTTTCAAAGATTTTTATTTTTCCTTTTTCCCCCAAAAACTCCCTGGTGCATACTTGTGTATTTTTAGTTGTGGGTCCTTCTAGTTGTGGCATATGGGATGCCACCTCAGCATGGCTTGATGAGCGGTGCTATGTCTGCGCCCAGGATTCAAACCGACGAAACCCTGGGCGGCCAAAGCAGGGTGCGCGAACTTAACCAACTCAGCCACAGGGCCGATGCCAGAAATCTTTAATTTTGATGTAATTAAACATACCCAAGAGGAAGAGTTCAGACTTGATTCGGTAGGCACTAGGGAGTCAGCGCAGGTTCTTGAACTGGGGAGCGACATGATTAAAGCGACTCACCTGGGAGCTATATGCAGGAGGGCTTGGCTGCAAGGAGGCAAATTGGGAATCTCTGCAGGTAAGTGAGTCAACAGCAGAGGCAGGTGGACAGAGCCCCCACCCTCAGAGGACCTCCAGTCAGCATGGGAGCCAGGCGCTCAACACGAGTGATGAGGATTTGCAGGGTTAGGCAAGGCTTCCTGAAGGCAGAGACATTAGCTCTGACTCCTGAGGGCAAAATAACAGGGGGCCCAGAGAGGAGAGACAGGAATGTCTTGAGGGAATAAGGGTCTAGAAAATGGAATACATCCAAGAACTATCCTGAAGATAAGGGGGTAAAATTTGCTCGGCAAAGTCAAGTGACATGGTGGAAAGTCTGCTGGGTTGGCAGGCCGCAGGGTGACCTCAGAAAGTTGTTTCTTTCCCAGGCACCCGGGCCCAAAGCCAGATGACAGGAGGTGAGGAAGGAAGGGCTGGTAAGGAAGCAGGAGCGGGAGGCGGGGCCGTGGGCCGGGAGGTTGGCAGGACGGGGACAGGCCGAGTGCAGCCAGCTGACTTTTTTCCAAGATGGACTAGAGAATGCTTCACGGGCTTAGAGGACACATTCACAGGCACACAACCATCTCTCTCTTTCCTTTAAAACGTACCTTTATATTTTCAAATTTCAAAAATTTGTACATTACAAAACACTTAAAATTATACAACCATTTAATATAGAGAATAAAAGTCTCCGATAACCTCCCCATAACCACTGTTAATAATTTAGAGTCTATTCCTCCAGATTGATTTCTATGTGAACACTAATTTACATAGTATTTTAAATAGAGCATGTGTAATTTTTTAACCGAGGTTCAAATACATGAAGCAAAAACTGACGGAACTGAAAGGAAAAACAGCTACAGCCACAATCATAGTAGGAAACGACAACCACTCCCCCAATATTCCATGGAACAAGTAGACGGAACATGAGGCAGGATATAGAACACCTGCAAGCACTATCAGCCTACGGGACCAAGCTTACGTCTGTAGAACGTTCCAACCAACAACAGCAAAACACACATCCTCTTTACTGCACCTGGAGCATTCCAAATAGACCCTACTCGGGGCCATAAAACCAACCCTAACAAATGCAAAAGCACTGAAACCGTAGAAAGGTAATATATGTCCATAACAGAGTTAAATCAGAAATTAACGACCCAAAGACATCCGGAAAACTCCTAAATACTTGGAAACTAAGCAAGGCACTTCTAAATAACCCACACATCAAAGATGAAGTCATAAGGGAAATTAGAAAATATTTTGAACTTAATGAAGATGAAAATATGTCAAAACTTGTGAGATGCAATTAAGCAGTGCTTAGAGAGAAACATAGTATTAAAACTTAGATTAGGAAATAAGAAAGATCTTGGCAGACCCGGTAGTGTAGTGGTTAAATTTGCACATCTGCTTCGGTGGCCCAGAGTTCACAGGTTCAGATCCTGGGTGTGGACCTACAAACTGTTCATCAAGCCATGCTGTGGTGGTGTCCTATATACAAAGTAGAGGAAGATGGGCACAGATGTTAGCTCAGGGACTGTCCTCCTCAGTCAAAAAGAGGAAGACTGGCAACAGATGTTACCTCAGGGCCAATCTTCCTCACTAAAAAAACAAAAGAAAGAAAAGAAGAAAGATCTCAAATCAGTAATTCAAGCTTCCACCTTAGAAAACTAGAAGAGAAGAGCAAATCAGACCCAAAGTCGGCAGAAAGAAGGAAATCATATAGAACAGAAATCAATGAAATTGAAAAGAAACAATAGAGAAAATCAATAAGCCAAAAGCTAGTTCTTTGGGGAAAAGTATATAAAATTGATAAACTTCTAGCCAGACTGACTAAGAATAAAAAAGAGACATAAATTATAAATCCTAGAAATGAGAGAGGACATCACTATAGACCCTAAGACATTAAAAAGATAACAAAAGAATACTACAAATATAAATATCCACAAATTTGACAATTGAGAGGAAATTAAAAAATTCCTTGAAAAACATAAACTCTCAAAGCTCACTCAAAAGGAAATAGAGACTCAACAATAACGACAAAACAACCCAATTCAAAAATGAGCGAAGGGCTTGAATAGACGTTTCTCCAAAGAAGATATACAAATAGCTGATAAGTACATGCAAAGATGCTCAACATCACTAATCATTGAGGAAATGCAAATCAAAACTACAATGAGATACCACCTCACACCCACTAGAATGGCTACTATAAAAAAAAAAAGATAAATGTTGGCAAAGATGTGGAGAAACTGGAACGCTTGTGCACTGTTGGTAGGAATGTAAAATGGTGCAAACACTATGGAAAACAGTGTGGTGATTCTTCAAAAAATTAAAAATAGAATTACCATATGATCCAGCAATTTCCCTTCTGGGTATACACCCAAAAGAATTGAAAGCAAGATCTCAAAGAAATGTTTGTACATTTGCATTCACAGCAGCATTATTCACAATAGCTAAAACATGGAAACAACCCAAGTGTCCATTGATGGATGAATGGATAAGCAAAATGTGGTATATACATACAATGAAATTTTATTTAGCCTTAAAAAGGAAAGAAATTCTGACATATGTTACAACATGGATGAAACTTAAAGACATTATGCTAAGTTAAATAATGCAGTCACAAAAAGACGATATATGATCCCTTAGATAAGGTACTTAGAGCAGTCAAAAATCACAGAGAAAGTGGAGTGGTGATTGCCCAGGGCTGGGGGAAGGAGGAATGAGAAGTTATTGTTTAATGGGTACAGAGTTTCAGTTTTACAAGATGAAGAGTTATGGAGGTGGACAGTGGTGACGGCAGCACAATATTACGTATGTGCTTAATAACCACTGACTGTACACTTAAAAGTAGTTAAGATGAGGGGCCAGCCCAGTGGTGTAGTAGTTAAGTTCACATGCTCCACTTTGGCATCCTGGGGTTTGTGGGATCAGATCTCGGGTGCAGACCTACACACCACTCATCAAGCCATGCTGTGGCAGCATCCCACATACAAAACAGAGGAAGACTGGCACAGATGTTAGCTCAGGGCTAATCTTCCTCAAGCAAAAAGAGGAAGATTGGCAACAGATGTTAGCTCAGGGCCAGACTTCCTCACCAAAAATAAATAAATAAGATGGTAAATTTTATGTTATGTATATTTTACTACAGTAAAACAAAAAATTGGGAGAATAATAAATTAAATAAAATAGTATAGCAAAGAGGAAAAAAACAAAAACAAAAAGGACAGCAATGACAAAAAAAGTAGAGGACTTCTGGTTTCTAGTCCAGCATGTAAGAAGCCTAGAAGTCTTCACTCCATCCTTACAACAGGTAAAAAGCTGAACAAACTGAAAAATCAACTCTTCTTAGATTCATCAGAGAGGTGAGGTCATAGGGCAAATCACTGCCCCCATGTTGGAGACACTGACAGGCAGCTACAGAGAATCACAACTCACCTGAGTAGAAACTCCACAGACGCGTTGCCGGAGTAAGAAACCTGAACTAGAATTGATGGAGTGCTGGAGGCTTAGCGTGGACATGTCTGAGAGTTAAAAACGCCAGGAGTACCCAGTCACAGGGGGCCCCAAACTTTGTGAATTTTATCTCTAGGAGCTCTACCAAGCCCTTGCAGTGAATGTCGGAGAGAAGTCCCCTCGTGCTTCTGGCAGGAGGAGAGGAAAAGCAAGCATTACAAAACACAGCAGAGCATTCTGTTCTTCTTAACGAGCCTCGCCCTCAGGAGAAAGTATTTTACCAGAGCCTGACCTGCTGGGGTTTTATCAGAGCCTAATCTAACCAGGAAGGAAATAGTCAGCTTCAGCCACCCGTAGCCATCCTGTCCCACCTAAGCAGGGAGAAAGTTCAGTGTCTGGGGCACAGGTGCATCAAAAGACAGGGCCATAATGCAGGCCTATAGAATGCTTCCCCGCCCCCCACTTCTTACTACCATGTTACTGAAGACCTACCTACCACAGTTTTTTTACCCAGTACTTCCTGCCTGCCTTTCAACAAATAATTACAAGGCAGACTAAAAGACAAAAAACACAGTCTGAAGAGGTGGGACAAGCATCAGAACCAGAGTCAGATATGGCATGAATGTTGGAATTATCAGACAAAGAATTTTTTTTATGGGTCTCTTTTTTTTTTAGGAAGATTATCTCTGAGCTAAGATCTGCGCCAATCCTCCTCTTTTTGCTGAGGAAGACTAGCCCTGAGCTAATATCCGTACCCATCTTCCTCTATTTTATATGTGGTACACCCACCACAACATGGCTTGCCGAGTGGTGCCATGTCCGCACCTGGGATCTGAACTGGCGAACCCTGGGCTGCCGGAGCAGAACATGCAGACTTAACCACTGTGCCACTGGGCCGGCCCCAGGAAGTTTTTAAAATTATGATTAATATGCTAAGGGATTTAATGGAAAAAGTAGGTAACATGCAAGAACAGATGGATGATGCAAACAGAGAGATGGAAATTCTAAGAAAGAATCAAAAAGAAATGCTAGAGGTCAAAAACACCTTAATGGAAATGAAAAGTGCCTTTGATGGCCTTGTTAGTAGACTGAACATGGCTGAGGAAAAATCTCTGGGCTTGAGGATATGACAATAGAACTTTCCAAAAGTGAAAAGCAAAGAGAATAATGACTGAAAGAGAGAGAGAGAGAAAAAAAACAGAATAGAATATCCCAGAACTGTGTGATAACTAGAAAAGGTGTAACATACAAATAATGGGAATACCAGAAGGGGAAGAAAGAGAGACAGGAATAGAAGCAATATTTGAAGCAACAATGATTGAGAGTTTCCTCAAATTAATTTAATTTCCCCAGATGTCAAATCACAGATCCAGGAAACTCAGAGAACACCAAGCAGGATAAATGAAAAAAACTAAACAAAACAAAACCCTCCCTTAGGTATATCATATTCAAACTTTAGAAAATGAAAAATAAAGAAAAAAATCTTTTTTTTTAAAGATTTTATTTTTCCTTTTTCTCCCAAAAGCCCCTCGGTACATAGTTGTGTATTTTTAGTTGTGGGTCCTTCCAGTTGTGGCACGTGGGATGCCACCTCAGCATGGCCTGATGAGCAGTGCTATGTCCATGCCCAGAATTCGAACTGGCGAAACCCTGGGCTGCTGAAACAGAGCACGCAAACTTAACCACTAGACAATGTGGCCAGCCCTAAGAAAAAGTCTTGAAAGAAGCCAGAGGGAAAAAATTCCTCATCTAGAGAGAAGCATATGTAAGAATTACATCCAACCTCTCAGGACCCCTGTAAGCAAGAAGAGAGGAAGTGAAATATTTAGAGTGTTGAGAGGGAAAAAAAATCACCAACCTAGAATTCTGTATCCTGTGAAATTATCCTTTAAAAGTAAAGGAGATGGGGCTGGCCCAGTGGCATAGTGGTTAAGTTCACATGCTCCGTTTCAGCAGCTCGGGTCTGCGGGTTCAGACCCCAGGTGCAGACCTACCCACCACTTGTCAAGCCATGCTGTGGAGCGTCCCACATACAAAATGGAGGAAGACTGGCATAGATGTTAACTCAGGGACAGTCTTCCTCACCAAAAAAGAAAAAAAAAGTAAAGGAGAAACAAAGACTTTCTCAGATATGCAAAAATTGACGGAGTTTGTTGTCATTGGACCTGCCTTGCAAGAAATGTTAAAAGAAGTTCTACAGAAAGAAGGAAAACAATAGATCAGAAACTCAGATCTACGTAACGAATGGAGGAGTATTGGAGAAGGAATATTGGTGAAGGTAAAATAAAACTTTTATTTTTCTTATTCTCAATTGCTGGCACAGAAAACCGTTTGTTCAACAAAATAATAGCAACAATGTATTTGACTGTGTGTGTGTATATATGTATATATATATATATATACGCACGCTTATGCATGCCTATGTATAAGTGAGATGAATGACAGCAATGATACAAGGCACAGAAAGGACAGGAGGGAGGAATGAGCAATATTTTGTCATTATAAAGTACTTGTACTACCCACAAAGTGGTATAGTGTTATTTGAAAGTGGACTTGGATTAGTTGTAAATATGTATTGCAAACTCTAGGGAAACTACTAAAAAGAAGTGAAAAAAAAAGTGTAACGATATGCTAATAAATGAGAGAAAATGAATTTATATAAAATACTCAATTAAAAACCACAAAAGGGGGGCCAGCCCTGTGGCCGAGCTGTTAAGTTCATGCACTCCGCTTCGGCAGCCAGGGGTTTCGCCAGTTCGGATCCCAGGCACAGACATGGCACCGCTTGTTAGGCCATGCTGAGGCAGCCTCCCACACAGCACAACCAGAGGCACTCACAATTACAATATACAACTATATACTGGGGGGCTTTGGGGAGAAGAATAAAAAAAAAAGACGATTGGCAACAGTTGTTAGCTCAGGTGCCAATCTTTAAGGAAAAAAAAAACACAAAAGGCAGAAAAAGTGTGGAAGACAAAAATAGGAACAAAGAACAAGGGCAACAAATAGAAAAAAATAACAAATATGGTAAATATTAATCCAACTATGTCAATAATCACCTTAAACATCACTGGTCTAAATACACCAATCAAAAGACAAAGGTTGTCAGAGTGGATCAAAAAACAAGACCCAACTATATATTATCTACAAGAAACCCACTTTAAATGTAAAGACACATACAGTTCACAGTAAAGGATAGAAAGAGATATACCATGGTGACACTAGACAAAAGAAAGTAGGGATGACTATATTAATTTCAGATAGAACCAACTTCAGAGCAAAGAAAGTTACAGGGATCAAGAAGGGTATTACTTAATGATAAAGGGGTTAATACCCCAAGAAGATATAAAAATCCATAATGTGGGGCCAGCTCTGTGGCCGAGTGGTTTAGTTCGCATGCTTTGCTTTGGTGGCCCAGGGTTTTGATGGTTCGAATCCTGGGTGTGGACATGGCACCGCTCATCAGGCCATGCTGAGGTGGCATCCCACGTGCCACAACTGGAAGGACCCACAACTAAAAATACACAACTATGTACCAGGGGGCTTTGGGGAGAAAAAGGAAAAATAAAATCTTAAAAAAAAAAAATCCATAACGTGCATAGGTCTAACAACAGAGTATCAAAATACAAAAACTGATAGACCTGCAAGGAGAGAGAGATGACTCCACTATTATAGTTGGAGACTTTAACACTCCTCTATCAGAAATGGACAGATCCAGTAGGTAGAAAATCAGGAAGGACATAATTGAACTCAACAGCAATATGAATAAACTGTATGTAATTGACATCTATAGACTACTCATCCAACAACAGATTGCACATTCTTCTCAAACTCACATGGAATATTCACCAAGATACACCACATTCTGGGCCATAAAGCACATAACAAATTTAAAAGAATAGAAATCATGCAATGTCTACTCTCAGATCACAGCAAAATCAAACTAGAAATCAACAACAGAAAAATAGCTGGAAAATCCCAAAATGCTTGGAGATTAAACAACACACTTCTAAATAACACATTATCAAAGAAGAAATCTCAAGAGACACTTTTTTTTTGAGGAGGAAGATTAGCCCTGAGCTAACATCTGCTGCCAATCCTCCTCTTTTTGCTGAGGAAGACTGGCCCTGAGCTAACATTCATGACCATCTTCCTCTACTTTATATGTGGGATGCCTACCACAGCATGGCTTGACAAGCAATGCCATGTCCACACCTGAGATCCAAACCTGCGAACCCTGGGCTGCTGAAGTGGAATGTGTGCACTTAACTGCTGTGCCACTGGGCTGGCCCCTCAAGAGAAACTTTTAAATATTTTGAACTAAATGAAAACAAAAATACAACTTATCAAAATTTGTAGAATGCAGGAAAAGCATTGATTAGAGGGAAATTTATAGCATCAAATTTATATATTAGAAAACAAGAAAAATCTAAAGTCAATAATCTAAGCTTCCACCTTAGGAAACAAGGGGGAAAAAAGCAAATTAGATCCAAATTAAGCAGAAGAAAAGAAAAATAAAAATCAGAGCTGAAATCAATGAAATTGAAATAGGAAATCAATAGAGAAAATCAATAAAATCAAAAGCTGGTTCTTTGACAAGATCAATAAAATTGATAAACCTCTAGCCAGGCTAACTAAGAAAAAAAGAGAGAAGACACAAATTGCTAATATCAGAAATGAAAGAGGGGACATCACTACAGATCTCATGGACGTTAAAAGGATAATTTGGGAATATTATAAACAACTCTATGACCACAAATTTGATAACCTAGATGAATGGAAAAATACAATCTGCCAAAACTCACACAAGAAGAAAAACAATTTGAATAGGCCTATACCTATCAAAGAAACTGAATCAATAATTAATAACCTTCCAGGGGCTGGCCCCGTGGCCGAGTGGTTAACTTCGCACGCTCCACTGCAGGCGGCCCAGTGTTTCGTTGGTTCGAATCCTGGGCGTGGACATGGTGCTGCTCATCAGACCACGCTGAGGCAGCGTCCCACATGCCACAACTAGAAGGACCCACAACGAAGAATATACAACTATGTACTGGGGTGCTTTGGGGAGAAAAAGGAAAAAATAAAATCTTTAATAATTAATAACCTTCCAAAACAGGATGCACCGGGCCCAAATGGGTTCACTGGTGATTTCTACCAAAAGTTTAAGGAAGAAATTATACCAATTCTCTACAATCTCTTCCAGAAGACTGAAGCCGAGAGAATACTCCTTAACTCATTCTATGAGGCCAGCATTACTCTAATACCAAAACCAAAGATATTACAAGAAAAGAAAACTACAGGGGCCGGCTCCGTGGCCAAGTGGTTAAGTTCGTGTGCTCCACTGCAGCGGCCCAGGGTTCGGATCCTGGGCACGGACATGGCACCACTCGTCAGGCAACATTGAGGCGGCATCCCACATCCCACATCTAGAAGGACCTGCAACTAAGATATTCAACTATGTACGGGGGGACTTGGGAAGATAAAGCAGAAAAAAAAAAAAAAGATTGGCAACAGTTGTTAGCCCAGGTGCCAATCTTTAAAAAAAAAAAAAAAAGAAAGAAAGAAAGAAAACTACAGATCAATATCTCTCCTGAATAAAGATGCAAAATCCTCAACAAAATATTAGCTAAATGAATTCAACAATGTATAAAAAGAATTATACAACACAACCAAGTAGGATTTAATCCCAGGTATGCAAGTCTGCTTCAACACTGGAAAATCAACCAATGTCATCCATCACATCAACAGGCTAAAGAAGAAAAATCACATGATTGTATCAAAAGATGCAGAAAAAGCATCTGACAAAATTCAATGATGAAAACTCTCAGCATACTAGGAATAGCGGGGAATTTTCTCAATTTGATAAAGAGCATCTACAAAAAAGTACAGCCAACACATATTTAATGGTGAGAAACTCAAAGCTTTCCCACTAAGATCAGGAACAAGGCGAGGACGTCCCCTCTCACCACTGCTTTTCCACATTGTACTGGAAATCCTGGCTAATACAACAAAAGGAGAAAAAAGAAAAGAAAAGTTACACAGATTGGAAAGGAATAAATAAAACTGTCTTTGTAGATGACATGATCGTCTATGTAGAAAATCTGAAAGAACCAACAAAAAAACCCTCCTGGAACTAATAAATGATTATAGCAAGGTTGCAAGATACAAGATTAATATACAAAAATCAATGGCTTTCCTATATACCAGCAAGGAACAAGAAGAATTTGAAATTAAAAATACATTGTCATTTATATTAGCATTCAAAAAAATGAAATACTTAGTTATAAATCTAACAAAATATGAGGAAGACTACAAAACTCTATTGAAAGATATCAAAGAAGAATTAAATATATGGAGAGATTTCCGTGTTCGTGGATAGGAAAACAATGTTGTCAAGACGTCAGTTCTTGCCATCTGGATTTATAGATTCAAAGCAATCCCAATCAAAATCCTATAGGTTATTTTGTGGGTACTGACAAACTGATTATAGAGTTTATATGGAGAGGCAAAAGACTCAGAACACAGTATTGAAAGAGAAGAACAAAGTTGGAGGACTGATACTATTTGACTTTAGGACATGTTGTAAAGCTACAGTGATCAAGACAGTGTGGTATTGGCAAAAGAATAGACAGATAGATCAATGGAACATAATAAAGAGCCGGGAAATAGACTCACATAAATATAGTCAAGTGTTCTTTGACAAAGGAGCAAAATCGATACAATGAGGCATAATCTCTGCAACTAATGGCGCTGGGGTAACTGGACATGTACATGCAAAAAAAATTGATCTAAACATAGATCTTATATCCTTCACAAAAAACTAACTCAAAATGGATCATAGGCTTAAATGTAAATCACAAAACTATACAACTCCTAGAAGATAACATAGGCGAAAACCTAGATGACCTTGGGTGTGGCAAATGACTTTTTAGATACAACACCAAAGGCATGAAAGACATAATTGATAACCCGGACTTTATTAAAATAAAAAACTTCTGCTCTATGAAAGACAAGGTCAAGAGAATGAGAAGACAATCTACAGACTGGGAGAAAATATTTACAAAAGACCCATCTGATAAAGGACTGCTATCTAAAATACACAAAGAACTATGGGGCCGGCCAGTGGCACAGCGGTTAAGTGCGCACGTTCTGCTTCAGCAGCCTGGGGTTCACTGGTTGGGATCCTGGGTGCAGATGTGGCACCGCTTGGCAAGCCATGCTGTGGTAGGCGTCCCATGTATAAAGTACAGGAAAATAGGAATGGACGTTAGCTCAGAGCCAGTCTTCCTCAGCAAAAAGAGGAGGATTGGCCGTGGATGTTAGCACAGGGCTGATCTTCCTCAAAAAAAAAAAAATCAATCAATCAATAAATAATAAAATAAAATATACAAAGAACTCTTAAAATTCAACAATAAGAAAAACAACAACCTGATTGAAAAATCGGCAAAAGATCTGAACAGACATCTCACCAAAAACGATTATACAGAGCCCAGGCCCATGGCCCAGTGGTTTAGTTCGTGCACTCTGCTTTGTCAGCCCGGGGTGTTGCTGGTTCAGATCCTGGGGGTGCACAGGACACTGCTCATTAGGCCATGCTGGAGCGGCACCCCACATAGCACAACCAGAGGCACTCACAACTAGGATATACAACTATGTACTGGGGGACTTCGGGAAGAAGAAGAAGGGGAAAAAAAAGAAGATTGGCAACAGATGTTAGCTCAGGTGCCAATCTTAAAAAGAAGAAAGATTATATAGATAGCAACTAAGCATGTGAAAATATTCTCATCACCATATGCCATTAAGAAATTGAAAATTGAGTCAGCCTTGATTAAAGTTCCGCATGCTCCACTGTGGCAGCTCGGTTCAGTTCCCAGCGTGGAACCACACCACTCATCTGTCAGTAGCCATGCTGTGGCGGGGGCTCACATAGAAGAACTAGAAGGACTTACAACTAGAATACACAACTATGTACTGGGGCTTTGAGGAGGGAAAAAAAAGAAATTGAAAATTGAAACATTATACAGATAAAGAAGATGTGGTATATCTATACAATGGACTACTATTCAGTTACACAAAAAAGACAAAATCATCTCATTTGCAACAACACTTGCAACTTGAGGGTATTATGTTAAGTGAAATAAGGCAGACAGAGAAAGACAAACACTATACGATTTCACTCACACGTGGAAGATAAACACATGGATAAAGAGAACAGATTAGTGGTTACCAGAGGGGAAGGAGGTCGGAGGGTGGGCGAAAGGGGCAAAGGGGCACATATGTATGGTGATGGATAAAAACTAGACTGTTGGTGGTGAGCACAATGCAGTCTGTACAGAAACTGATATATAATAATGTACACCTGAAATTACACAATGTTATAAACCAATATGACCTCAATAAAATTAAAGGAAAAAAACAAAACAACAACCCCCAGATATCACTACACACCTATTAGAATGGCCAAAATCCAGAAACACCGACAACACCATTTGGCAAAATCCACTAATGTCCAATATATTTATATTCTGTGATACAGAAATTCCACTCCTGGAAATATACCCAGGAGGAATGAATGCTTATATTCACCAAAAGATATGCACAAGAATGTTTGAAGCAGCTTTATTCCTAATAGTTAAAAACTAGAAGCAACCCAAGTGCCCACTGGAAGTAGAAAGGATAAATTGTGGTATATTTATACAATGGAGTACTACATAGCAATGAAAAGAAGTGACCCACAACTCCATGCAACAGTATAATCTCAGACATAACGTTGAGTGAAAGAGGGCGGATCTGAAAGAGTACATACTGTATGATTCCTTGTATATCAACTCCAAAAACAAGCTAAACTTACCTATGGCAATAGAGCTCACAATCCTGGTGACATTTAGAGGGGAATATTGACTCTGAGTGAGCTTGCTAGATGCTAGTAATAGTCAATATCTCCATCTGGGTGGTGGTTACATGGTATATATATGTAACGTATAATATGTATACATTTGTAAAAATTCACCAAGCTGTACTCTTAAGAGGTGTGTACTTTATTATCTGTAAGTTATACCTCAATAAAAAAGAAAAAAATTAAGGACAGTAGATCCAAAAAGAAAGAGGAAGAAGTCTTTATGTCACTATCATTTTTTTCAAGGTAAAGTGCCATATTTATTGTAGGATTCATGTAGTTAACCATCTAACATGCATAAAACTGTGCCATCATTTTTATTAGGCTCCTACTTTCTTTTTTTTTAAAGATTTTATTTTTCCTTTTTCTCCGCAAAGCCCCCAGGTACATAGTTGTATATTTTTAGTTGTGGATCCTTCCAGTTGTGGCATGTGGGACGCCACCTCAGCATGGCCTGATGAGCGGTGCCATGTCCGCGCCAGGATCTGAACCGGTGAAACCCTGGGCAGCCGAAGTGGAGCGCATAAACTCAACCACTTGGCCATGGGGCCAGCCCCTAGGCTCCTACCTTTTTTTCTTTTTTAAAGATTGGCACCTGAACTAACATCTGTTGCCAATCTTCTTTTTTCTTCTTCTTCCCCCCAAAGCCCTCCAGTATAGATAAATATTCTAGTTGTAGGTCCTTCTGGTTGTGCTGTGTGGGACGCCGCCTCAGCATGGCTTGAGGAGTGGTGCCATGTCTGCGCCCAGGATCGGAACAGGTGAAACCCTAGGCTGCTGAAGTGGAGTGCGCCAACTTAACCACTCGGCCATGGGGCCAGCCCCAGGCTCCCACTTTTTAGAAAATTATTTTATTGAGGTCATTTTGGCTTATAACATCGTGTAAATTTCAGGTGTACATTATTATATATTTTATGTCACTATCTTAAATAAAAAATTAAAACGAACGTTTCCAATACACATTAAAATATATAACTTTGAAAATAATATGTTGATCTGTATACCATCTAAAATTACTCCTCGTGCACTGGGAATTTAAGTACCACACTTTGGTTAACCCAGTCCAGGCACACTAGGGGTTTTACAAGAGCTGGTGTTGGAGTGGAGTACTGGGAGCCCAGGGAAGGGCAAGGGCCAAATGGATAGTGTGCAGCTAGGATTATGCCTTGTCACCAGCCTGGGCTGAGGTTGTGGAATGCTGAGGCTCTGCTTCAATGCACGGGGCAGAAAACGGGAAGGGAAGAGGTGCTGAATTGGGAGAGGGGGCAAAGAAAAAAGGACCAAGGGCAGATTCCCTCATGCTCTGGCCTGTAGCCGGAGTCCTATACTCCTGACCTCACCAGAGACGCAATACTTGTAAAACAAGCCAATCTGTTTCCAAGTGGGAAGAGCGCCAGCCATGATTTTTGCTGCCCAAGGAATGAAAAATCAATAATAATCATTCTTATGATTCATGTTCATTCTGTTTTATTCCAAAGCATTTTACCAAAAGGCCTCTTAGCCCAGCCAAAAAGTTCAGAGCTAGGAGCCAGGACACCTGGACTCCAGATCTGTGTGTGGAAGATTTGGAACTTTCTTGGGGGCCTAAGTCTCTCCCATTGTAATTGTGGAAAGTGACAATGTGGAGTATTTTGCAGTTTTACATACATCATCTCACTTGACCTTCCAACTCCTGAGCAAAGCAGAGAACAGGGGATCGCTATTCTAATTGTATAGACAAGGAAACTGGAACCAGGGGAGTTTAAGAAACGTGATCAAACTCACACGCTATTAAGCAGGTGGGAAAGCTGAGAGGCTGGGAGGCTGGGACTTCTGACTCCAAACCCTTTGCTGTTTCCCACTCGAAACAAGAAAGTCAGTCCCTGCTCTGCTCCAAGTGCAGAGCAAGGAGGCTTGACCTACACAAAACGCCCTGTGTATGTTCCAAGAGCAGAGCTGGGTTTGTGGGGCTGAAGCTTGTACAACTGGGGTAGTGGGGAAGCTCTTTTAACAAAAACAATACCAAAGGATGGATCACAACGAAGTCCAGGGCCTTGGCCAGGTCCTGCAAATGAGGGGCCCTGCAGCTTGCGCTTCATTAGCGTCAAGGTAAATGAGCCTCTCCTACAAGCCCTGCCCACTAAAAATTCCGGACACACCAGATCCTGACAGGGTTTTCCTCCCTGTTTGTGAAACGTGGCAGATATGGGCTGTGGAAGTCCTGGGAAAGGAATCTCATTTCTCCCGGGAGACAAGAGGAATTATGGCAGGAGCGAAGCCGTTGTGTGAGGATGGAGAAGGTTGTGTGCCAGGAGAGAGTCCAAAGGGGCTGGTGACCCAGCTGGCCGAGATGTGGGCAGCAGCACTGTTGGTGTGGGAGACTGGCAGCCTGGGAGCCAGGAGCAATGGCGCTGCCCGGGGAGCAACGGCCCAAACTGTAGGCTCGCCTTTTGGAAGCGGGCGTTCTCAGCCTGTCTGCTGGCTCCCTGCGTCCTGATAACCCTTCCTCGAAGGAGGGGAGGCAGAGACAGACGACCACAGCCGGCGGCAGGGAGGGTGGATGGAGGTCCGCGCCCAGGCCTTTCGTTCCCCGCCCCGCAGAATCGTGGAGCGCGGGAGGCCTACGCTGAAGCTGCCCCGCTGCGGCTCCGGCGGCGAAGCCCGGGTGCCAGGCTCCCCGCGCGGCTCCCCGCCGCCGCCGCCGCCGGGGGAGGGGGCAGCGCCCGCGGCCTGCTTTCCCAGGGCTGGTCGAGGCTTTTTGACAAGCTGATTGCGTGGCGGGGATTGGCTGGTCCGGGCGTGACGCCGGTAACAACAAAGGTGGAGTTGGAAGAAATTAGATTAAAGGAGAGGGGGGAAAAGAAATTAAAGGGGGAACTGGCAGGGGACAAGAGGCAGAGACCGAGCGGGAGATGAGCGAAGCGCAGTCCCCGGCTCCGACGTCGCCCGGGAAGGCCCTTCCCGCAAACCCACCAGGATTTGGCTCTCCACCCCCACCCCGGCCCAGCTACCGAAGCCAGGGTGGGAGGGATGGCTGCTGCTGCTTGAGAAATCTCCCCAACTCCCACCCTGACACCCCCTGCTACGGCCCAGGGGGAGAACTTTTTGCTCGGACCCCTCGGATTCTAAACCCAGCGGAGGTGAGGGGCATTGAGAACGCGAGGCTCGCTCTGAAACCCGGAAGGCCCTCGCGGGGCTCTGAGATCGGACGAGGCGGGGTGCTCCCCCGGTTTTTCAATGTGTTGCAAATCCAAGAGCTTCTTTCTTGCTTTTTTTTGTAACATCCCCCCCATACTCCCCCCCGCTTTTGCTTCAGGGTTGCAAAAGCAAAGAGCAATAAAAAAAAAAAAAAAAAAAACCGCGCACACACACACTCAGACACACACCAGTGGCGACAGGGGAGAGTTGGAAAGACGCAGGAGAGAAGCAGGAGGCAGGAGGGAGCAATGGGAGCGGGAAGCAGGCAGGTTCCCTCGCAAATCCCCCTCCGGCCCCACGTCGCCTCGCCAGCCCCGGCAGGGGAGCGAGGAGCCGGGCGAACAGATGGAGTGGAGCTCGCTCTAGGCAGCGGGCTTGGCCGGAGAATGGAGGAGCCGCCAAGCGACCGGCTGATTGGAAGAGAAACGCAGAGCGATGGAGGCGGGGGTAGGAGGACGATTTCTCTGCGGGGACTGGCGGCGGCGTATACGCCCGGGTCGGGCGCTGCAGAGCTTGGCTAGCTTTCAACCCGCGCTCGCCGGCTGCAGCCCCGCGCACCCCCACCCCCAGCCCTCCCGGCGGCTCCGCAGGTGAGTGCGAGCTGGGGGCAAAAAGACCCAAAAGTCTCAACACGCCCGCCCTGCCAAAAAAAAAAAAAAGAAAAGAAAAGCATTTTTCTTTTCTTATTTTCGTGCAGCCCCCAGCGCGGTGGGAGGGAAGGGGTGAGGCTGAGCCGCCCGGAGGAGGCGGAGGGGCCAGGCGAGGCCGGGGTGGCCCGGGAGGCGGCGGCGCCGAGGCGGCTCTGACGGGCGAGCGCTCGGAGCGGCGCTGCGCTGCGCCGAGGCGGGCGGGCGGGCGGGCGGAGCGGGGCGGGCGGAGCGCGGCGCGTGGGGCTCGCCATTAGCCGTCGCTCCGCTTCGCCATCTCGGGCTTTGTCTGGCGTCTCGCTGCCCCGGCGTCGGCTGCGGCGGAGCTGCGGCTCGGCTCTTCGGCCCGCCGCACCCCTAGGTGCCCCTGGCCCGCGCTCCCATTCACACGCTCGGTAAGTGAGCCCCGGCGCCGCGGATTTCGGGGGAGAGGGGTTGCTGCGAGTGGCGGCGGCGCCGATCTCCATGCGCCCTGGCAGGCCTGCGGAGCCATGCCGGGCTGGATTGAACCGGCTCCCAGAGAGGCTCCTCTACCGGAGCCCGTCGCCCTCTCGCCGTTTCCGGAGTGTAAGGAGCGAAGGGGATTTTTCCTTTTTTAATTTGCAGGAAAGGCATGTGGTAAGGGTAATTATTTTTAAAGTTTCGTGTATCTGCTGTTCGGCAGCGAGGACACCGCGAGGCAGGCGCCGAAGCCTGGCGCCGCGATCGGCGTGCCTGAGCCCCTAGCCGGTGGCCACGCTCCGGGGAAGAGGGTGGGCGCGGACCGCCCGCTCCGGGAGGCGGGAGAGGGCTGGCGTGGAAGCCCGATTCTGAGCTGCGAGGACTTGGGGGAGAGCTCCGGAGCAGGGCTCCAAGCACCCACGACCCTCCCTGGCCACCGGGGGGCCCCTTCAGGCACCCTCTCTGCGGCCGCGCCTCGCGCTCTCCCTCCCGCGCCGGCCGAGCCTGCTAGTTCCCCCGCGGGTCTGGCGAGGTCGCTCTCGGCGCCCGCCCGCCCGCCCGCCTCGGCTCCGAGCCCCGCCGCCATCCGGGCGGCTGCGTGTCTCCCTGCCCCGGCCCCCCCTCCCCGGCAGCAGCAGCAGCCGCCGCCGCCGCCGCCACCACCAGCACCACCACTACCCCCCTCCCCTCCTTCCTTCCCTCCGCCTCGGCCGCCCGGGTCCCCCCAGCTCCCGCCCCTCCTCCCAGCTGCCCCCCGCGGAGCCCGCCCGGGCAGGCTGTGGGAGGGAGCGGAGCCGGCGAGGCGGGCGGGCTGGCGCTCGCTCCCCGGGGGTCGGTGTGCGCTCTACGGGGAAGGACGCGCTCGCTGCCCCGCTTCTCCCGCCCCCCCTCCCGCTCCTCCTCCTCCCTTCTCCCTCCTCCTCCCCGCTCCGGCGGCGGAGGCTGCGGCGGCGGCGGGGGGTGTGCGAGCTGAGGCCGGGGCCGGCGGGCGGGCGGCGGGCGGGCTGCCTGCAGGCGGAGGGCGCTGTGCTTTGTGCTTTTCGCCGCGAGGAGCAGCAGGCAGCAGCCACAGCCGCCGCCGCCGCCACAGCAGCAGCAGCCGCCGCCCCAGCGCCGCCGCCGCGCCCGGAGGAGGAGCCGCTGCCGCCGCGGGAGGGAGCTGCGGCTGTGCCCGGCCGAGCGGGGGAGGGCGCCGCCGCTCAGAGCCGGGGAGGGAGCCGCAGGAGCGGGAAGCCCGGAGGCCGCGCTGCGCCGGGTAACCGGGGTGGCTGAGGACGCGCGCCGGGGTCGGGGCCGGGTGGCGGGGAGCGAACCGCTGGTGCGGTAGACGCCAGGAGAGGACCCGAGGCGACCTCCGGGCGGAGGACTGGGCGAGAGGACCGGGGCACTGGAGAGGACGCCGAGAGCCGGGGGAGGGGAGGACAGGAAGCGAGGCCCGAGCCGAGCCCCGGCCGCGGGCGGAGGAGCCCGCGCTTCTCGGAGCCGGCAGGCGCAGTTCTCGCCGGCCGCCGGAGGGGGCGGCGGGGCCGGTGAGCGCTGCGCCCCCGCCTCCCGGCCGTCGTCCTCCCGCCCTCTCCTTGGCTCGGCTCCCCGGAGGCCGGGGCGGGGGCGCCGGCAGGGCTGGGCCGCAAGCTCGGGGGAGGAGGCGGCGGTTCCCGCCGTGGTCGCGCCTCTGCGCCGGGCTCCTCCGTGCGCGTCGGGGTGGCTGGGCGGTGGCGGCGCTTCTGGCCGGGGTGGGTGGCTCGGGGGCGGGGGGCAGGCTAGGCCGCTTCTCTCCGGCTGCTTGCCCGCCCAGGCGGGCGGGGACGGCGTCGGGAGCCCAAGAAGGGGGGCGGCGGGAATCCGGATCCGGTCCCCGGGGGCGGTGCGGCCGCTGCGCTCCGGGGCCGGCGGCGGCTGCGCTGCGTCCGGGTCCCCGCCGGGTTGCGGAGGCGGGGGGAATCGGCCGGGGGGAGGCGGGAGGAGGAGACTGCGGCGCGTGCCCGCTTCCGCGGCCGCGCGCGCCCTTTACCCGCCCTTCCTCCTCCCCCGCCCTCCAGCCTGGGGCCTCCCCGGGGCGGGCGCATAGAGGAGGAGGAGATTTTTTTTTTTGGCTAGGGTGGGGGAAGGAGGGTGGAGGGCGGGCGCTAGCTGCACGCGGGAGCTGGAAGAAGTCTCTCGCGTGGGCAGGGGAGGGCGCACGCTTCAGAGCCGGGCTGCAGGGGCTGGGGCGGGGGGACGGGGCTAGGAGGAAGAGGAGGAGCACTCTCCAACACCCACCGACTAAGTCCGCTAGGGTCTTGGCAGGGTCTCTGAGAATGTGGACTTGTGCCCCCCTCCCCTTTGGGGGAGGGAGGGATAGAAAGTCCTTCATCTCTCAGCTCGTCTGAGTGGGGACTGGTATCTCTTCTAAAGGGTGAGGTGGCTTTCACCCCGGGTTGCCCGGCCAGCACGACCGAGGAGGTGGCTGGACGGCTGGAGAATGAACGGAGAAGCCGACTGCCCCACAGACCTGGAAATGGCCGCCCCCAAAGGCCAAGGTAGGACCCTCCACCCTCAGCTCTCTTTAATTTAAATCTTTTTTTCCCCCGCAGGTGTGTGTGCAGGGTCCCCTCCCCTTCCAAAAGGTTTCTCCAGTCTGCATTCTCTGAATTGAGATGGGGGGGGGGGGGTCTTGAGTGTTTATAAGAGTCAAGCATCCCTCACACTAGGGGTTTGGCTAAACCCAAATTATTTGGCCTTGGGCCTATAAATTGTATTTTTCACATTCCATTTCCCCCACTTTAGAGAGGGAGAAGAACGCCTGTGCAAGCCTTTCTTCTGGGGTTCCCAGTCCACTCTGAGTGTGTCCTCATCCAGGGTCCTGGAATGGGAGGAAGGATGAGGAATGTGGTGGAAGGGGGAGACGACAGATTGGGAAAGCTTTTTAGCTTTTTATTCTTACTAAGAGAACAAGGTTTTTGGTGAGGCAGGTGGAGAGAAAGGATGTCTTGGTGGTTTGAGGCCCCAAGCCATGGGAGATACATAACGTGACTAACTAGACCTTGTCCCATTCAGTAGGGATCCAATGGGTATGGGGGCAGGGGATAGGATGAAGTTGAGCATCTGGCAATGCCTGTGGGACATTGAGAGGAGAGAGGATTATGGGTCCATGTGACCCGCCCTGCGGAAACCCTGGCCCAGGTTACCAGATGCAAATGAAGAGCCTTTTGACTCCTAGCCTTGCATAGCTGTTTTCCCAGCTCACTTTCCAGAGTAGCCTCCCTCCTGAGAGGCCTCCCTGGAGCTGCAATTCAGTGGCTGAAAGTTGCTGGTCCAGACTCCTTTTTTTGCTGCCACAGGGAGTCGGGCTGAGAAGACAACTCAGAATTCTGGGGGTTCTCTCTGAAGCAGGGCCCTGAGAGCCTTTGCCCACCTGCCTGCCTTGCCTCACAGCTACCCTATATGGTTCTTCCCGTTCCATTTCATTTTTCTTACTTGCCCCAAATTCTCCTTTGGTCTTCCCTGAGGGGCCGAGAGGTAGGGAGGATGATGGAATACCCATGTCTCTAATACTAGTTTCCAGCTGTGCAGAAGAGAAACATCTGCATGGGTTCTCCTTACTGCCTACATCCCATTCTCAGTCCTTGCACATATAGGGTATCCACCTAGAACTTGGACTTGAACTTGGCAACACATTTAGATGTGTTGCCTCCCTGCTTCCCTCCCCTCTCCAAGGAGCTAATTGTTTTCCCATTGGGCCCCGAATCACTGTAGCTTCATTTCCTCTCCTTCCCTACAATAAACAGTGGCCCATGGCAGCCTGGCGTGTTAGAAATAACAGCTTTGGAGTAAGCCAGATTTGAGTTCAAGTCTGGCTTTCTAGGTATGACGCTGTCTGGACTGGAGTCCCTGCTTTAATCCATACAGCCACTGTTTGTCCTTAGGGCTAGGCCATGTCTTGTCTGTGCCTGCACAGGGGAAGTAACCAGGGACTGCAATGCTCTGGGGAGGAGGGTTGAGGACTGGGGAGCAGATGGGGGGCATGAACCAAGCATGATCGTCTCTCTTATCCCTCCCCAGACCGCTGGTCCCAGGAAGACATGCTGACTTTGCTGGAATGCATGAAGAACAACCTTCCATCCAATGACAGCTCCAAGTTCAAAACCACCGAGTCACATATGGACTGGGAAAAAGTAGCATTTAAAGACTTTTCTGGAGACATGTGCAAGCTCAAATGGGTGGAGATTTCTAATGAGGTAACTGATCCCCCCCTTCCTGAAACATACAAACACGTCTACACATACCCCCACCTGAACCTTCCTGGTTGGGGAGATGAAACAGAAATCTATAAACAGGAAGGAAAGAGACCAGGCGAGGTGCTCATGTGGTCGCCCTTTTGCATTTTGGGAGGTGGCATGGTTGACAGCACTGGCCTAGAGTTCTCAGTTCTGCCACTTTCTAGCTGTGTGGCCTTGAATACTTACCGTCTTGGAGCTTCTGTCGCCTGAGCTGTTCTGGGGATTGAATGAGGTGCTGGCATGGACAACTACATCGAGGTCAGGTGGTCACCTTGTTGCTGTCCTTTGGTGTGTACTGACTGCCTGGGCCTCTGCAGTAGGCATGGGCCAGTGCCTGGTGTCTGCCTGGGTGTCAGGGGCTGCCTGAGTTGTGTGGCTGTTGGCCTCTGCTCTTCCTCCTTTGATAAATTCAATCTAGTGGAAAGTAGAGGAGACCCGTTGGAAAATAGGGGCACGCTGTGGGGTGGTGTTTCCCTCTTCAGAACTTCCCGCCCTACTCACCTCTCTTCTTCCTGCAGGTGAGGAAGTTCCGTACATTGACAGAATTGATCCTCGATGCTCAGGAACATGTGAAAAACCCTTACAAAGGCAAAAAGCTCAAGGTGAGTTTCTAGGAGGAGGAGTCTGAGGAGTAGGAGAGGAATCATCCAACGAATGGACAGCATCTGACCTTCACCACGTCCTTGTTCCTCCTTCCAGAAACATCCGGACTTCCCAAAGAAGCCCCTGACCCCTTATTTCCGCTTCTTCATGGAGAAGCGGGCAAAGTACGCAAAACTCCACCCTGAGATGAGCAACCTGGACCTGACCAAGATTCTGTCCAAGAAATACAAGGAGCTGCCGGAGAAGAAGAAGGTGGGGGCGGGGGGATGACACTAAGTGGAGGGAAGGCAGAGGCTGGGGGCAGCTGATGGGGATGGGTCTTAGAGGGACTTAGCATCAGGGACATGGGCAGGTCAGCAAAGCGGTCTAGCTCTTGGGCGGCCACACCTCATCACCCCCTCCCAGGCCCACACACCGTCAGGCTCGGGCACTGCCACAGGTTACACCACAGGTGTAACGCAGACCGAGGTAGGTGCTCTGACCAACCACAGTCAGCCCACAGCGTTCTTTCACACAGCTCTGCTCCAATGCACCTGTCCTCACTGTTAGGCCTGCACAGCAGTTCACCCTCTGACATTTCCCAACAGTCTCATTTGATGCTTCTGATATCCTCATAAAGGTAACTCCAGGAGAAGGGGTTATCCAAATTTTTGTGGGCAAAGAACTAAGATGCAAGAAGGTATTGGGTTCCAGGTCACGCAAGTAACGATGCTAGAGTAGGACTTGGGCTTATTGCTTTGGACTCCCTGTGTAGTGCTTTTCTCACTGTCATGTCCACAGTTAGATGGCCTTCCTTCTCACGCACACGTGTTCACTCAAGGACAAATGTGTCTCATGGCCCCATGTTGTCCTAGACCATCAGAGGCCGTTAACCTTGAGCAGAGGTTGCCCAGCCTCCCAGGCAGGGGTGGACACCATCGAACATGGTGAATTCAAGTGGTCCCTCACAGAGATAGGCAGCAAAGCATCAGAGGAGCCTGCAGCGGGGACACAAGTAAGATGGGGTGGGGAGAGAGATGGACACAAAGAGGAGATGCTAGATGAAGAGATGGAGCCCGGGAGAGATGTTGGGGAGAGGCTTTGGGAGGGACAAGAGGACACATTTGCTTGGAGAGGAAACAAAGTTGTACGCTGCCAGCTCTCAGGAGGTGGCACTGGCTGCCAGACTGTGAGTCGCTCTTCTCCTGGTTTGCGCACTCTGGCTGTGGGCTCACATGCTCTTGGTTCTGTACCCAAGAAAGGAGCTGGCTCGACTGGGTAAAACTAGCTGTCTGCAACGGCTGCCCGAGCTGAGTAGGAGTATGACTTGCTGGAGCTGTTCTTGATCCCTTTGATGGCGCTGACGGGGATGTCACGGGGCTGACTGTACACATGACACAGACACTCACAGGAAGGGAGGGAGAGGCTGAGAGGCAGAGGGTCTGAGGACCAGGGAGGGACAGAAGAAACTACGTGGTAGAGTGGACAGGGTGGGGGACACAAGACTTGGGCCTGTTCTCCTGACTGCCACTGAGTTGCTGCGTGTGTGACCTTCGGTAAGTCACTTCATTTCTCAGGCCTGGTCTTTATCTGATGTGTGGCGGGAGAGCCTGCTCTTAAAGCTGCTGTTTTGCACGAGAGGACTCAGGTTGGGGCAGAGGAGGCTGGGCTCTGCTCCCGGTTTTCTGTGGGAACCGCGGGAACGTGGAGCTGCCTCTCTTCCCGCGCCTGGTGCCTCTTCTGTGAGAGGCAGGGGTTGGGCTCAATTGCCATGAGCCCCTGGCCCCTTCCACTGCTGGCTCTTGTGAATCTGGGGAAAAGAGGGAGAACGGAGATATGGACACTGCGTGGGATGCAGGACAGGAGGTAGATGAGTAAGGGAAAGAGCCAGAATGGAAAGGAAGTAAAAGCATGAGGAGGAGTGAAGGTGTAGGAAAGATACAGGGAGAGGAGTCAGGTGATGGTGGGAAGGGAGGCCAGGCTGACAGAAGAGGGTGGAGGAGAAGGAAGGGAAACCAAGTGGCAGAGCAGGAGGAGTGGGGTGGGGGAGGGAGGGCTTGAGGAGCCAGCCAGCCAGGAGCCTGGAAGAAGGCATCAGGCGGGGAAGAAGGTGATGGCTAAGGAAGGAGGGGGCAGGGGGTGCTGTCAGAATCACGAAGGACAGCCAGGGACTCAGGTAGTGGATGGAGGAAAAAATCCAACTTTAGGAGACAGATCTGTTAGGATGTGATCTGCATTGCAAGAATTCTCTCTGGGTTCCCTTCAACACCGTGTCCCCTCGTGCCTTGGAAGCAAGACTCAGCTTGCCCCTGGCCCTCTGGGCCACTTCTGAGGGGGCAGACCGATACTGGCTGCCACAGACGTGAGGAGGGAGTGACGGGCAAGGCCTACTCCTTCTCCTGACTCCTCCTCGTGGGAGTTTGTGGCACTGGGGAAAGGCAAAGGGGTAGGGTTGAGGGGAGTCCCAGCCCTGTCACCACTTACCGTATAACTTAGTGATGCCATGTCCCCTTTCTGGGACGCTCTCTCTTAAACGGAGGGAATAGGTGTAGGATGTGTTCCAGGAGACCCCTGTAGCTCACACTGTCTCTGGTTCCAAGCCAACAGTCTGGGCTACGGTTGAGTCCCCCCTCACCCCACTGAAGACAAGCCACCATCCCCTGCCTGCTCATGCCATCCTCCATTTGTCCATATCACCAACTGGGAGGCGAAATAGCTAGCAAGGAGGTGGCTTGGTGGCTTTTGTAGGTCAGGTCTTGGGTCATGGATGACCCCGTCCCCTCCTCCCCCCAGATGAAATATATTCAGGACTTCCAGAGGGAGAAACAGGAGTTCGAGCGAAACCTGGCCCGATTCAGGTAAGGCAGTGGAGCCCAGAGGAGGGCCACAGGACACTGGGTGTGGCAGGACAGGGTAACAGTGACCAGAGCTGCGAGCTTGCCATCTGTGAGGCATGGAAGATGGATGGGTCACGTGTAGACCCTAGCGGGTCATGTTCCAGGGCAGGGACAGGCAGGCAGCCACTGTCCCATGAGGCCCCAATTGACAGGCCTAGGCGCCTTGGTGGGTGGGGCAGCTAGCTTGGGTCTGCCCTGGCAGGATCCCCCGCCACCCACTGATGTCGCTCCCCACGCCCCGGCTAGGGAGGATCACCCTGACCTAATCCAGAATGCCAAGAAGTCGGACATCCCTGAGAAGCCCAAAACCCCCCAGCAGCTGTGGTACACCCATGAGAAGAAGGTGTATCTCAAAGTACGGCCAGATGTGAGTGTCCGGCCAAGGGGTGGGGGTGAAGGGCACACTGCGGTGGCAAGGGGGGAGCCGCGCCAGGTCGGCCGGGCATGGTGCAGGGGAGCAGGAGAGGAGGCCCCTCCCCAGGGGTGGGCTGCATGGACAGGGCCTGGGCCAGCTGGCGTGCGAGCGTGTGCGTGCGTGCGTGTGTGAGCCTGTCCCTTGCACCCAGGCGGGACCCCCGCCTCTCCGCCTTCCCCTCCTGGCCTGTGGGGGACACTTATGTGACCTCCTCTGGCCTGAGGGGGCGGGGGCCTCTGTGCCCCCCTCCCCCCTCCCCTCCCCCTGCCCCTGGCTGCCTGTGTGTGTCTGACGGCTTTTGGTTTGCAGGCCACTACGAAGGAGGTGAAGGACTCCCTGGGGAAGCAGTGGTCTCAGCTCTCGGACAAAAAGAGGCTGAAATGGATTCATAAGGCCCTGGAGCAGCGGAAGGAGTACGAGGTTAGGCTTCCGCTGCGCTCCTCCCCGTCCGGCTCTTCACGAGCCTCTGCCCTCTGACTCTGGCCTCCGCACTCTGCGGGAGGCAGCCGCTCCCCATCCCTCCATTGAGGGAGGGGCCTTCTGGGCCCCTCACCTCTGCCCCTACCTTCCCCCTCACCCCCATGAGATCTCAGGCTAGGGCAGGGCAGGGCACCACATCTCGTGTGACACAGCAGACACACGGCCACCCCCCAGCTTTGCTCCCTGCCTCCCCTCCCCAGCGGCTCTCCCCCCTCCCCAGCCCCGGCTAACCCCGCACCCCGTTGCCCTCCATCCCCCCACCTCACTCTGCAGGAGATTATGCGAGACTATATCCAGAAGCACCCCGAGTTGAACATCAGTGAGGAGGGCATCACCAAGTCCACCCTCACCAAGGCCGAACGCCAGCTCAAGGACAAGTTTGATGGGCGACCCACCAAGCCACCTCCGTGAGCGCTGCCCTGGGGCGGGTGGGTGAGAGGGCAGGTGGGCAGCTAGGGAGCTGGACCGGTGAAGGACCTCAGCCTGGCTCTGGCAGTGAGGAAGCCTGCTGCCCTGGGCCACCCTGGCTGCTCACAGGGACACTCCTCCCTGCCGGTTCTGATAGGAACAGCTACTCGCTGTACTGCGCAGAGCTGATGGCCAATATGAAGGACGTGCCCAGCACGGAACGCATGGTGCTATGCAGCCAGCAGTGGAAGCTGCTCTCCCAGAAGGAGAAGGATGCCTACCACAAGAAGTGCGACCAGGTGAGCTGTGGCAAGGAGGACTCCTGGAGACCCTCGGGTGTCTTGGGGGTTTGAAGCATGATGTCTGATCCCAACTAGGGTCAGTCAGTCATTGGGCAAACCGTGCCCTGGGCACCTGCTTCAAACTTGGTGGTGTGCTAGCGTTAGCATCGGGGCTGATCAAAGCATACAGTCTCAGGCTTCATGCTTCCCATCTAGGGAGGGAGACTAGGCCCTGTCCAGGCTCTGGACAGCTTGCTGAGGGCTATTGTCCCCTGAGCACTGGAGGCTCTACCCCCAGATTGACCCTGATTCCCCTTTTTTTCCCAGAAAAAGAAAGATTACGAGGTGGAACTGCTCCGTTTTCTGGAGGTGAGTGTGCCTCTGGCTGGGGCAGTGGGGAGAGAAAGGCTTGGGGATTGGGGGGTAATCCCCCTACAACAACCTGGGAGCAGACTGGGCACCAGACGCACAGCCCCATGCTACTTCTTCTTCCCGGACCAGAGCCTGCCTGAGGAGGAGCAGCAACGGGTCCTGGGGGAGGAGAAGATGTTGAACATCAACAAGAAGCAAGCTACCAGCCCAGCCTCCAAGAAGCCCTCCCAGGAAGGGGGCAAGGTAGGCAGGGGGCACAGCCCAGAAGGTGGGGGTAGAGAAGGCGGGGCTCCCTGTCAACACCCAGCAGACTCCAGCCCTCTTTGCACATCTGCAGGGCGGCTCCGAGAAGCCCAAGCGACCGGTGTCGGCCATGTTCATCTTCTCAGAAGAGAAGCGGCGGCAGTTGCAGGAGGAACGGCCGGAGCTCTCGGAGAGTGAGCTGACTCGCCTGCTGGCCCGCATGTGGAACGACTTGTCGGAGAAGAAGAAGGTTAGGCTCGCCAGACCAGAGGGGCTGCCAGGGCTGAGTCTGGGCCACGTCTCCCCTAGGGGCTGGCTGCACTTCCTCACCCCTGCCCTGTGTGGCTCACACGTGTGCCTGGGCTCAGATGGTGGGGCTGGGAGCCCAGCAGGCCGGAAGGCGGGAAGCTGTCAGCTGAGGGCTCTTGGCTCCCTGGGGAGCAGAGCGGGTTGGCGGGTGAGCCCCAGGCTGAAGACATCTGCACCAGCGATGCCTCTTCTCGCCCCACCCTTGGGGGGCGGAGGCGGGGGCGGAGAGCCTTCAACAGCTGGCTGAGGAGCGCGCGCCCCCTGGTGGTGGCTGGAAGACTGACGCCCCATACCGTTCCTCCGCAGGCCAAGTACAAGGCCCGGGAGGCTGCGCTGAAGGCCCAGTCGGAGAGGAAGCCGGGTGGGGAGCGCGAGGAGCGGGGCAAGCTGCCCGAGTCGCCCAAGAGAGCCGAGGAGATCTGGCAACAGAGCGTCATCGGCGACTACCTGGCCCGCTTCAAGGTGGCAGGGAGTGGGAGAGGAGTTTTTGGGCAGCTTGCCCACACGGGTCTCCTCCAGCCCCAGGTGACACCTCCCACAGCTGACACCCCTGTCTGTCCCCAGAACGACCGGGTGAAGGCCTTGAAAGCCATGGAGATGACCTGGAACAACATGGAGAAGAAGGAGAAACTGATGTGGATTAAGAAGGCCGCTGAAGACCAAAAGCGATATGAGGTGGGGAGCCGGCTGGCGGTTAGGGTGGTGGAACAGGATGGAGCCAGGAGCAGCACCCTTTTGGGTGGGCAGCTTCCCTTACTGCATGGGGCTTGGAGCCAGGAGTCCGAGCCTTGGTGGTGTGACCCTGAGCGAGTCTCTTAACTTCCTTCTCTGAGGCTCAGTCACGCATCAGTAAAAGGAGGGTGACGATACCAGTGACGTGAGTGCAGTTGTGAAAGCACTTTGAAACGGCAGTGCCCGGGAAGATGCGATTTGTTAGGAAGTTGTTCCCTGGCTGTGCCGCAGTTTCTCCTCCTTTCTGGCACATAAAAGGAGAGCCAGCTAAGGCACTGATGGCACGGGGCAGGAGGTAGGACTGTTTCGGGGGTGAGATGAGTGTGAGCTTCTGGGTTTTCCCGCAGAGAGAGCTGAGTGAGATGCGGGCACCCCCGGCTGCTGCAAACTCGTCCAAGAAGATGAAGTTCCAGGGAGAACCCAAGAAGCCTCCCATGTGAGTCTAGGGTTGGAGCCCACCCTGGGGGTGGGAGGGTCAGGGCTGGAGCGCCACCCGGTGGGTATCCTGACCCTCCCGGCCCCACTCCCTCCTCCTAGGAACGGTTACCAGAAGTTCTCCCAGGAGCTGCTGTCCAATGGGGAGCTGAATCACTTGCCGCTAAAGGAACGCATGGTGGAGATTGGCAGCCGCTGGCAGCGCATCTCCCAGAGCCAGAAGGAGCACTACAAAAAGCTGGCCGAGGAGCAGCAGAAGCAGTACAAAGTACACCTGGACCTCTGGGTCAAGGTGAGAAGGCAGGAGAGCCTTGGAAGGAAGGAAGAGGGAGGCATCATGCTGGCTGGTCTGCATTCATGATTTCATTCAGTGTCTTAGCAGTGTGACAGGGTAATGATTACTATCAAAGTTAAGGAAACCAAGACTCAGAGAGGTTAAGTAACTTACATGAAGTCACACAGCTAATAAGTAGAAAAATCCAAATCAGATTGCCTTTTCCTCTCTCCAGCTGGGACCACGGGATCTCTCCTAGACTCTGGCTTGGCTTCTGGGCCTCTGAGATTCCCCTCTGTGCCTTGGTTGAGCAGTCAGAGCTGTAAAGTGGGGAGTGTCACCTGCGCCCTCCTCAGCCACCCCGGAAGGCTGGCCAAGGACCTAGAGCACTAGCAAGGTTTAGGTGTTCCAGAAGTTTGGTGAGCCCCAAACTGCCTCGTCAGTGGCTCTGGGCTTGATATTGGAGTGGGAGTGATGAAGCCAGGCTATGGGCGTCGTCGTGCAGGGGATTCTCTGAGTTGAGGAACGCCCTGACTCTGGAGCCTCCACTGGGGTAGAGCAACAGGAGGGACATGAAAGCCAACAGTCTTAGGATTGGTGGCTTAGAAAAGGATTCAGGGCATCCTAAGCGAAAATACTGGAGCTGTGTTCTCAGATCTCGGGCTGTCTGCAGAGTCCCAAGGTATGGGGAGACTGGGAGGGGTCGAGATAGGTGGTGGTATATTAATGCTCGGCCCCCTGCCTGGCACTCGGTCAGCAGTAGTTTGGGTGGTGTTTCAACCCTCACCTCCTCCTCTGTTTCCCCCAGAGTCTGTCTCCCCAGGACCGCGCAGCATATAAAGAGTACATCTCCAATGTGAGTCTGGGAGCAGGGCAGCCTTGGGCTAAGGGTTGGGGATTGGGGGTGGGTGTCTGGACCTCATGGCTGCTCCCTTTGTGTTCCCATTCTCTCCTGCAGAAACGTAAGAGCATGACCAAGCTGCGAGGCCCGAACCCCAAGTCCAGCCGGACTACCCTGCAGTCCAAGTCGGTAAGGAGGCCCCTCCCAGACGGGGGCGGGTGGGGGTCTGCAGTACCTGGAGCGGTGTGGCAGGGACCACTGATGTGCCACTGTCCATCTCAGGAGTCTGAGGAAGATGACGAAGAGGATGAGGATGATGAGGATGAAGACGAAGAGGAGGAAGATGATGAGAACGGGGACTCCTCCGAGGATGGTGGGGACTCCTCCGAGTCCAGCAGCGAGGATGAGAGCGAGGATGGGGATGAGGTGGGGCGGACGCGTCATGGTGGGAGGGGAGAGCGGGGCCTTGCCAGCATGGCCATCTGGTGACTGCACGCTCCTTGCCCCCCCCAGAACGAGGAGGATGACGAGGATGAAGACGACGACGAGGATGACGATGAGGATGAGGACAATGAGTCCGAGGGCAGCAGCTCCAGCTCCTCTTCCTCGGGGGACTCCTCGGACTCTGACTCCAACTGAGGCTCAGCCCCACCCGGGGCTCCCCTCCCCAACTGACCGCCTTTGTTTCTCCCCCATGTTCTGTCCCCTGCCCCCTGGCCTCCCCCACTTTCTTTCTTTCTCTTCTTTTTTTTTAAACAAAATACGGTGGGGGGAGGGGCTGGAGGAGCCAAGGCCAGGACTCTGCAGCCTCAGAGATACCAGCCCTGGGGGGCCGTCCAGGGAGCGCAACCATCAGACTGAGCCACCACTGGACCGGCCCGGCCCACCCCTCTTCTGCACTTGCGGTTCCGGCATGGACAATGGACCTGGGAGTGGGGTGGGGGGTCCCAAAGAGTTCAGTGAGGCCCTCTACACCTGCAGCCCGACCCATGGGAGGGTGGAAGCTTGGGGAGGATCCCTCCCTTCCCAGAGGGGCTTGCTGCCTGGACCCCTACATTGGAACTGGAGGCAGGGAAAGGATGGAGAGAGGAGGGTGGGTGCCTGTGAGAAAACAGTGAGAAAACAGGCACTGCCCGCAGCCCTCTCCCCCGCCCCCTGCAGGAAGGAGCTGCCTGGACCCGCTCATGGGGGGAGGGGGCAGAAGTGTTTTTTATATATGTGTATATATTTTTTTTTTTAAGCTCTGAGCTGTCAACGAGACGTTTCCTACCGATCTCGGCTGCCGTCTCTGTTGTCATTTCTGGGAGAGGGAGGGTTTAGGGGGTAGGTTTGGGACTTTTTTAAAATGGTCTTGATGCGTATGGAAAAGTGTGTGTGCGTGTGTGTGTGTGTGTGTGTGTGTGTGTGTGGCCTGTACATAGCATGGGTGCACCTGTGGATGTGTGCAAAGGCACATGTGGATGTATGTGTGCAAAAGAGAAGGGGGAGCCCACCTCAGTCTGTAAATCTGGTGAAAGGGTTGGTGAGGGCCAGGGAGACATTGGTCCTGGTGGGAGTGGGCTGGGGCGGCCCCTTTCTCCGTATCTGCTTTGCCTAATCTCTGATTCCATTTTGGGAGGTGTACTGAAGCCACTCTGATGCTTCCTATGCCAGCTTCCCTCTGCCGGGGCCTTGTGACTGAGCTGCTGCTGGTCTCCAATATCCAGCAGGACGGTGGGGAAGGGGACAGACCAGGTGAACCTTACAGCTTTTATTTGGTGGGAGAGGCCTTCCCAGCTCATCTGAGGGGTCACCTGGCCACTCTAGCTCAGAATCTGGGCTTCAAGAAATGTGTCCCAAGCTCTTAACTTACACATCTCTCCTGCCTTCCTCCCATACCCTCTAGCTCCCTTGCCCCCATTTCCTTTGATTTCTCAGGTCTGCTCCCTCCCCCGCACCCCCCAAACCCACAGCTGGGGAAGAGGTCTGTAAAAAGCTGCTTTTGCAGCTGTCCCTCTAACCCTTCCTAGCCATCCCAACCTTTTTGGTACCCTGGTTCCTAGACATTCAATAAGCCAAGCCACCTTGTCTCTGTGGATTTGATTTTTTTGTTTTTGACGAAATTTTGGCTTTTTTTTTTTTTTTTTTTTTACAATCATGTCAGTGACCTATTTAACTGGGGCTTTGTGCTTTTCCATCTTCCCCCTCTAAATGAAAGCCAAGGGATGGGGGAAGAGAGGAAACTCCACCTGGGAGGTGGGGTGGGAAAGATGGGTCCTGCTCCCAAAGGCAGGCAGACGATCTGCCTTGCCTTGGACGTGGTGCTGGGGGTCGGGGAACTAGGGAGGGACACTCCCCACTCCACGCCCCCTCCTTTGTCCTGATCCTGGAATTAGGTCCAGGGGTTCATAGGTTCTATTTCTTCCCAAGAGCCCCTGCAAAGAACCCCATTTCCCTGTTTGAATGCCCCTGCGCTGTTGTGTTTTAGTGGAATGTGTTTTCATTTAAAAACAACTTTGGGGCGCTTTTTTTTCCTGTTTTAAAAATTGAAAAATTCTTACAGTACAAACAGGGCTGTGGGGGTGGGGGTGTTGGTGCTGTAAGAGGTCACTCTGAGTGCATTTTGGCACTGGGATGGGATGGCTGGGGTGGGAGGACCCCCGCTCCCCCTTTTTTTTTCTAATATTTAAGGAGTGTTTTTGTAGGTTTCAACAACAACCACAACTTGAATTTGTATCATGGGAGGTGGGAGGGAGTGGCTTAGAGGTGTCTGCCTAAGCTTAAGGCCAATTGTGGAAGTTTTGTTTTCTCTTTTTTTGTACAATAAAGTGAAAAACAAAAGTTTGGCTGCTGTCTTATCACTGGAATCCATGAAGGGGGTTGGGGGAGTGACCCAACCGGTTCAATGGGGAAAGACCCTTGAAAGCAGCTTGTTTGCCCCTTCTTTCTCGAACCATCTTCCTCTTCCCTGAGGATTCCATAGGCAACCTACCTTCACATTGTTCTGTGCTACTGTTCTTGAACTTTCTCAATTCTGTTTGTTCACCTGGTGTTGTCAGACGACTAAGCACTCTGAGGATGTGGAGAACAAATATGTTTTCTTGCAGAATGCGTTGCCTTGGGAAATTAGGGATAATGAACTCCTGGGGTCAGGGTTTCAGTCTGGTCACGGAGGGCTAACCATTGGGAGTTAGGGTAACCCTCCCACCTTAAGCCCTCAGCCTCACCTGGGGGTAGGAATGACCTTCCTGACTCCACCCAGACTTCTGATGGGAGGTGGGCTGGACTGAGATGACTCGCTCTCCGCACAGGCCTTGGCTGGGTTCCCAGAACCACAAAGGGTTGAAGACCCAGGCCCAGTTCAAGAGCTCTCCCTCAACCCCACGCCCTCTCCTGTTCTTGGCCAAACTTCTGAAAAGCTCATGGCTGGTCACGGTGTCCCATTTCCTCACCTCCCACTCACCACTCCCCTGAGGTGATCTAAGACCACCAACATGTTCATTATGTCCAGCAGACACTTGCTTCTCTCCTGCCTTCTTGGTCTACTCTGCTGGCATCAGCTGCTCCTCCTCATTCTATCCTCGGTGTTCCTGTTGCTCCGTGAACCTCCAATTATCACCCCTAAGCAACATTCCAAAAGCTGCAGGCTTGTGTAGCTGCCTGTGTATCCTCTGGGATATCCCGCAGGTGCCTCAGACCTCAAGACCCAAAACGATCACCAACTATCTGCTCATTTAATCTAGACACCAGGGTGTCAGCCTTGACTCCTCTCTCCCTCCTTCACCTCCACATTTATTTGATTGCCTACACCTGTCCATTCCACTTCCTGTATCTCAAATCTGTCTGTCCTCCGCTGCTGGCCTCTTCAAGGCCACCACCATTGCTTACCTGCAAAGACTTCCTAAAACTGGTCTTCCTGCTTGCTCTCTTGCCCCCTACAGTCCATTCTGCACACAGCAACCAAAGTTGTCTTAAAAACAAATCTGATTACTTCTGTACTTGCGATGTACCATGTCTTACCATGACCCTACAAGGCCCGGTCTGTGCTTCCCTTCTCCCACTCTTCCTAATCACTCACAGCAATCCAGCCAAGTGATTGCTCTTTTGTTCCTCAAACATGCCTACCACAGAACCTTTGCACATGTCCTCTCTGCCCAAAATGCTATTCTTCCCAACTCTACACATAACTGGTGTTCTCATCCTTTGGGCCTCAGCTCAAATGTCACCTCATAGACAGGCTTTCCCGGACCACCCTCTCTAGAGAGGCCTCCTCCTACATCTCCTTGTTTATGTATTTGTATATTGTCTATCTCCCCAAGTAGAAGACACTTTACCGGCTTGTTCATTAGTCATCCCAGCATCTAAAATTGCCTGGTATATATTTGACACTCAAACATTTGTTGAATGAGTGAATAAGTAGGGTCCACAAGGCCCTGGGGGATCTGTTGCCCCTGCTGGCCTCTCTGCCCCAACTCTAGCTACACCAGCCATCCATGTCTCAAGCACACTACACCCTCTTCCCAGGCCTGTACACTGTACATAACCATTTTCTCTGCCTAGAACGTTCCTCTTCACCTCTCTGCCTAGTTAATTCAGGGCTCCACTTAAATGGCCACATCCTCGGGGTGGGGGGCGGGGAGACTTCTTGACCCTTGCCAAAAAGGTCTCCATGCCATTTGTTAGGCAGCCTGGATGCCTTCAGACTCAAGGCTTATTTCTTCCACATCAGGCTTTGCTGGGCTGTGAGCTCCACTAGGGCAAGCTCTGTGTGTCTCTAGCTCGTTGCTGCAACCCCAGGGCCTCACCCTGAGCCTGGACCAATGCAGTCCTTAGAGTTTATTGACTAGTGCTAACTGTGGAGAATGGGCATGTGCCCAAAGAGGTCACCACCACAGAGCAGCCCAGGCCAAGTGCTGAATGAATAGTTTGATCCAGTTGTAAAGGAGTTTGGTGTGAGGAGGGCCACGGTGGGGAAAATGAGGAAGGGTTTAGGTAAACAGGGAGGAGACAGCAAGGCTTCCTGGGCGTGTGTAAATTCCTTAGGGCAGAATGTACCGGGCATATTTAGAGACTAAAAAATGAATCAGCATCATTAAAGTGGAGAATTCCTGATTCACACTGTGGCGGTTCCTGAAGGCCTGGCCTTGCTCTTGTGCAGGTTCAGTCGCCTTCTGAGAGTCTCTACCAGCTGATCCCACGGTAACTCCAACATGGTCGGAACCGAACTCATCATTCTCCTGTATCCTCACATCTCCTCCTCAGAGTTCCCTGTCTTGGTTAAAAGTATTTTCAGAGCCTCTCTCTCCTTTACCCCATACACCCGCATCGATAATAACAATCCACTGCTTCTAAGGTATTATCCAGACTCCATGCTCCAGAGTGATCTACTTAAAATGTAAGTCTGGTCAGAGGATTCCCTATGAGGACTCCTCATGGCCTATAAGGTTAAAGCCCACACATTCCTCAGCACATCCTTGGTCCTGTATGGTCTGACCTGCTCCCCTCCTGCTGCCTCCCCACCCATTCCCATGTTCCAGCCAGTCCCCAGACTGAGCCATACTTCCGAAGCTTGCTGTTTGGGATGTCTAGTGCCTTCTTGGTCTACCTTGACCTGCTTCATCTCCCACTACAAGAAGCCTTTCCTGACCAACTCTCTTAGATCATTTTATCCCTCCTCTTAGCCACCTCTGTCCTCTATGTATGTCTCTCTAGTTTTCATCATATTGTTTGGCAGTTATTTTCCTACAGGTCGCACTCCCCGCAAATTGTGAATTTCCCAAGAAAGCACAACTGTCTTATTTCATTTCTGCATCCCAGCAGAGACGCACTGTAAGAATTCTTACAAAGCAGTAGGAATAACAGCTAAGATTTACCCAGCACTTACACTGAGCTGCGAGTTTCTCATGCACTGACTTGCCAATCCTCACAACCACCTAATGAGACAGCCACTATTATACCCGGTGACAACAGAGGAAACTGAGGCAGCAGAGAGCTCATTCGCCCAAGTTCATTTGTCAAGTCCACAGATTTAAATTCAGATCTGACTCCTGGTCTTTACCACTTAGGACTATCGCCTTAATAAATGTTTGCCGAAGACGAAAGAGCCAATGATGGTCCCAAAGTATATGATTTAAGACTTCCCTCGTTTAATCTTATCTTCTGAGGGGAAAGGGCTGTTATACACCCGTTCCAGAACTCCAGACACAGAGAGTAACCGAGATGGGAGCGCCAGTCTAGGTATCCACCGCAGCTGGGAAAGGCCCTTTCCTGAGGAGGTAAAGGGGGACTCTGAGAGTGCACCGATATGAGCACACCCAGGGGAGTAGCACTGGGTCGGGGGAAGGGTCTGGCCAATGCCAGGCAAGCTGTCTGAGAGGTGGGGGGTCCAGCGTGGGTTCCGGAAGCAGGAAAGGCGAGCAGGTGTGGGATCTAAATTAGGATGAGGGCGGGGAGGGCGCTGCGCTCGGAAGGGCACAGCTCGGCCTCCGCCCTTAGCGGAGGACCCTCATCTCGGGAGTTTGTTGGTTCGCAGGCCCGGAGTGGGCTGAGACCCGCCCAGAAACAGTGGGAACGGAGGCTCGGACAAGCCCCTTCGGCTCCCCGGGTGTTCTGCCCTTAGGTGCTAACCGCGCCGCACTTCAACTCTGGCCTCTTCACAGAAGTGCCTGCACGCTTCGGGGTGAACGCCGGGGTAGGGGCGCTGGTGGGGAAAGAGCCGGGAGCCCCGAGGGAAGGGCGGGGGAGCCCGAGCCGGAAGGCGTCCCAGGCTCCGCTGGGAGCCGGCGCTCTCTTTCGACGCCACCCGCAGCCCCCGCCCCGGAGCCGGCCGGGACGGCACAACGTCTCCGCCCCCAGCGCACCGCGCACCTCACCTTGAACGCCGCTCCACCCACCGCCACCCTATTGGGCCGGACGGACGGAGGAGGGCCGGCGATTGGCCGAGGTGCCTCCCGAAGGCCCCGCCCATCTCCCCGCCCCCGTCCCCGTCCGCCGGTACTTTGGACGGCGGCGTGGCGCCCCTCCTCCCCACCCGGTCCCCGCCCCCTGGAGCAAATGCTGCCGAGCTGCGGCCGCGGGGCAGATGCACGCGCTCGGGCCCTTCTAGCAGGCGCGAGCAGTCGCTGGGCGCGCGAAAGCGAAAGAAGGAAGAGGAAGGGAGGGCGGGGGCGGGGTGTTGAGGAGGGGCGGGAGGAGGAAGAGGAGGAGGTTGGAGCGCGCTCGCGCTTGGCCTCGCGCCCGCGCGGAGGGAGGGGGAGAGGGGCGCGCGCGCGCACGCTCGCGTTCTCGCTCGCTCCATCCATCCATCCTCCGGTCGCGGCACGCGCGCGCGCTCCGGGCTCGCGCCGCACCCCCCGCCCGGGAGAGGCGGGCTGGAGTGGGGGGCGGGGGGAGGGGCGCGCGGACGGCGCGCGGACTGCGCGCGGGCGGGGTGAGGTGAGGAGGAGGAGGCGGCGACGGGACGAGAAGGGAGGGGAAGGGGCCATGGCCGCCCGGTGAGGCGGCGAGGCGGGGGGGCGGCCCGACCCCCCGGCCCCGGGTCCTGGGCCCCGGGGAGAGGCGAGGACGGACCGACGGACATGGGGCTCCGGAGCAGCCGCCGCCGCCGCCGCCGCCGGAGGACGCGGCCCTGAGAGGCCGCCGGGCCCCGGCGCGGCCCCCCGGGCGGGGTGAGTACGGGACGGAGACGGGGACGGGGGAGGGGCCTGCGGGGGGCGGGGGGCGGGGCCCGAGGCGGGGCTTGGGCCCCCTCCCCCCAGGTCTGGGTCAGCGCCCCTTCCCCTCCCCCAGGGCCGACGCGGAAACGCCCGGCTTCCCCCGGCTTCCCGGCCCGGCCGGGGCCCCCTGCTCTCCCCCTGTCTGGGTCCCCCCTGGGCGGGGCAGGGCCGGCCGGGGAGGGGGCGCGGGGCCTTTGTTAGGGAGCCAGGCCCCAGCCCCCGGGACAATAGAGACACCCTCCCGGACTCCTCTCCCCGGCCGGCCGGGGCTGTCGGCGGGCGTGGAAGGAGAGGGGCCGGGACGCGTCCCACTCTGCCCACTCTCTAGGGGTCGGTCTGTCCCGGGCCGGCGCCGGCCTCCGGCGGCTCGGCTCTCCTCCCCCCAGTCGGTATGATGCAGCAGCAGTGCCGCAGGGACGGGGGAAGAGCCGAGGCCCGGCCTCCTACCCTCCCTAGTGCCCCTGGCTCATTTGTCAGTCCCCACCCCACTCGAGGCCGGCACCTCCTTAAACTCGTACCCCCCGTTCAGAGGGGCCCCGGACTGTGGGCAGTTTCTGAATCCTTTGGTGAGGATTCCTGGACTTTGGGGCTCTTGGAGAGACTTCCGGGCTGATCCTGAGGGAGGGAGGGTGGTTATCTAAGAGAAGAACAGGTAAGGGGAGTGCCCGCTCCTGGCATGGCATGCCATCCCACCGAGCTCTACCCCGTCTTGCTCGTGGTGGCTAGAAATGCTCCTTGAGCTCTAGGTTTCTGTGGGCTCTCCTCCCCTCCTGGAGTGGCAGGCTTATTTCAAGGGAAGACAGAGTGGGGTGAAGGTTGTCGGGTCCTAGGGCCATTTCTACTTCTGGTAGCAGTACCCCCCCAAGTGGACATCCTGGCAGAAAGCAGAGGTGACTCCGAGGAGAGCCTGGGGAAGGGGGGCCTGTATTTGGGAGTCTGTGCAGTTCTTTGCCACACCCTGTGGGTTTGCTCTGAGGCCTTAGAGTTCCTTCTCCTCCCCCTGCTGCATTGCACCATGGGTATCGAATAGGGGTTTGAGTTTTGGGGACCTGGGGTGAGCTGCTGCCTCCTATAGACCCAGACTCTGATTGGCAGGAGAGTCCAGGGCCTGAGTTCAGGCCTGGGAAGGACAAGGCTGCCTTTGGGTTTCAGGCCCTGAAGGACCATGTAGACTTAGTGAGCCTAGGCCTTAGGGAGGGGTACATGCTGATGCCACGATTAAGCTCTGGGCAGCAAGGTGCGGAGGGGAGGTGGCAGTCTTCAGAGGTGTCTTGGACTCACACCAACACCCCCACTCCCGTGTGTGCAGCCGTGTTGCCGCCCGCTGTGCTATGAGCAGTCAGAGCGCCGTCTCCACAAGAGTTTACAAATGAAAATGGAGGAAATGTCTTTGTCTGGCCTGGATACCAGCAAACTAGAGGTGAGGGCTCCCCCACGTGTGCCTCTAGCTCTTTCTCTCGATGTCTCTACGGTCGCTATATCTGGCATCCACACCAAAGAGGAATTGGGATAGTCAGCCTTGTTCCTTAAAGGGAATAGCCAGCTGAAAAGGCCCAAGGATCTGGAAGAAGAAAGAACTCGAAGTCAACATGGGGAAAATGGCAAAGAAAGCATTATTTTTGGCCAGGGTGAATTGGCAGGAGATCTGGTTGGTGAGAGTTGTTCTCAGTTCAGGGGTCTGTGACTGTCATGACGGTGGATGTTCTCCCCTGGGCCCAGGCCATCGCTCAGGAGATATACGCGGACCTGGTCGAGGATTCTTGTTTGGGATTCTGCTTTGAGGTACACCGGGCTGTCAAGTGTGGCTACTTCTTCCTGGACGACACGGACCCTGATAGCATGAAGGATTTTGGTGAGCTTCAGAGTTGAAGGAGAGCCGTCTAGCCCTGTCCCGGGAGTGCTGGGAGGTTCCTTCTCTAGCAACCGCCCCAGATGTAGAGCCTGGAGCTCCTGTGAGCTTAGGCAAGGGGTGGGAAGAGGCCATGGGACCATGGGTGGGAACAAGAGGTGAGGGTCCCCTGCCCGCCCTGATCGCCACGCCTCTCCTGTCCCCAGAGATCGTGGACCAGCCGGGGTTGGACATCTTTGGACAGGTTTTCAACCAGTGGAAGAGCAAGGAGTGTGTTTGCCCCAATTGCAGCCGCAGCATTGCCGCCTCCCGCTTTGCTCCCCATCTGGAGAAGTGCTTGGGAATGGGTCGGAACAGCAGCCGGATCGCCAACCGCCGGTGAGGGCTTCTCCCCCTGCTACAACCACAGCTGCTCGGCTTTTGCAGGCTGTACCTGTGTAGGCCCCCAGGGACATTTGTAGGGACCAGAGGGTGGGTTGTGCCTGGCCCCAGATGCTCCATTATACCTCTGAAGTTGGGGGCAGAGAGAGGTGGCAGCCTTGATCCTTTCTCTTCCCTACTCTTGGCAGGATTGCCAATAGCAACAACATGAACAAGTCTGAGAGTGACCAAGAGGATAACGATGACATCAATGACAATGACTGGTCCTATGGCTCAGAGAAGAAAGGTGTTTGCGGGTCTGGGGAAACTTGGGGGGCATTGGGGTGAGGTGGGCAAGCAGGAATTGGTATGTTATGGTCACAAGTTATCTTGAATGGGCTGTGGGGCGAGAATGGAGCTTTGTACTTTTCTTTAGGTGCCCTTAGGTTGGGAACTTAAAGTGACCCTGCCCTTTATCCTTTTGTCTTACACAGCCAAGAAGAGAAAATCAGATAAGGTGAGAGCCGGGGCAAGCATGAGGGAAATTGGGCGAAGGACAGATACCCTCCCCTTTGGGCAGGGAGTCCTCGGGTGTCTTGACTCAAGTCTGAGGTCATTGGGTGCCTCTCTGGGTTCTGGGATGAGGGTGTCTGTGGTGGGCAGGAGGGCAGCAGAGGCCTTGGGGGATGGGGGAGGTGGGAATATGGGTAAACGAGCCTCTTACTGGGGAGGAAGGGTAGGAATTTGAGGATGTTTCTTTGTCAAATCTTTTTTCCTTCCCTGGGTTCTCGGCTCCCCCTTATCGTTACCCTTTCCCCAAAGCTATGGTATCTCCCATTCCAGAACCCCAATTCCCCTCGAAGATCCAAGTCTTTAAAACACAAAAATGGTAAGTGGGGCTGGAACAATGGGAGTGATTCTAGCTGTGTCTTCTGGGACATGTTGCTGGAGGGTGGAGGTGGGGGCTTGGGGACAGGGGTATCGAGGGAGGGCCTGTGATCCTTCTGTCACCCCCACTTCCTCTCTGGTTATTTTCAGGGTTCTCTGTCTGTACCTCTGCATCAAACACCCTTCCCCTTCTTTTTTCTTCTTCAGGGGAACTTAGCAATTCGGATCCTTTTAAGGTGAGTAGGGGCTGCCCCTCTTAGGTTGCCTCTCATTTTCCTTGTGAGAGTTGAGTGGGATTTGGACAACTGGGGAACACAATGCTGACAGGCAGAAGCACTAGATGGGGTATTTAGGGCTTGCATATTTATGTTCTTTCTGGGTTCCGACCCCTCACCCACATGATAGAAGGTGGGATGGAAGGAATCGTTGGAACAGTGCTGGGCAGACCTAAGGTCTTCTCACTTAGAAAGGGATGAGAGGGGCTGATTCTCCACTCCCGACCTCCACCTCTCCACCCCTTCTTTGGCTGCCCCTTCTCTAACCTGTTCCTCTGCTTCTCCCCCAGTATAACAATTCAACTGGGATCAGCTATGAGACCCTGGGGCCAGAGGAGCTGCGTAGCCTGCTCACCACGGTGAGGGACAGGGTAGGGGAGGCCCTTGGGAGTGGGCTGGAGCCCCAGGCAGTGGTCAAGGCCCTGGAGGAGGCTGGTGACGTAGCAGTCAGGGCCATATAGTTCTCTGTTTGGAATTAGGTTTCCTGGCCAGTGGTGGTCCGGGACCTTATGCTCTGGATGCCTTGGGACCATTTCTGTTGGTGCAATCTAGCATTTGTACAGAAGAGACTATCTAGCGTCTAGAGTAGGTTCCCCTCCATCCCTCCTTTCAGCTTATATTCCTCTTCCAGCAATGTGGGGTGATTTCTGAACACACCAAGAAGATGTGCACAAGGTGAGCTCAGAACCTAGAAAGGGGGCCAGGGGGCCCTCCTGCACACTCACCCTGGGCATAGGTCGGGAGTACCCCTAGTCTTGAGCAGTGGGACTCCCACCCTTCCCCTCCCCTCCTCTGATGGTCAGGCCTTCGGCCACAATCTGGGGGCTCTCCATTCATCCCTTCCCTTTGTCCATCCCTCCTACCTCTGCTGAGGGGAGAGGTTCACCTGAGTTCCTCAGACCCTTCCTGCCTTGTCAGGGCCTGATAATTATTTCCCCACCAGGTCCCTGCGCTGCCCCCAGCACACAGATGAGCAGCGGCGAACCGTGCGGATTTACTTCCTTGGACCCTCCGCGTAAGTGACCCTCCAAGGAAGGTGGTGGGTCGTGGAAGGTTAGGATGATGATTGGTATCCCTACAGCCCTTCTTTGGCCCCTCCCCTTTGCAGTGTCCTTCCAGAGGTCGAGAGTTCCCTGGATAATGACAGCTTTGACATGACTGACAGCCAGGCCCTGATCAGCCGGCTTCAGTGGGACGGCTCCTCTGATCTCTCACCCTCTGATTCAGGCTCCTCCAAGACGAGTGAGAATCAGGGATGGGGTCTAGGTAAGTGATCCAGCTGGGCCCCAGGGGCTCTGCGCCTGAAGTGAAGAAGTGGAAGCACTTTGTGCTCTCCTGCCACAACCCTACTCTCATCCCTTGTGCCTCTTTCTCTTCAGGTACCAACAGCTCTGAGTCACGGAAAACCAAGAAAAAGAAATCCCATCTGAGCCTGGTAGGGACTGCCTCCGGCCTGGGCTCCAACAAGAAGAAGAAGCCAAAGCCACCGGCACCCCCGACGCCCAGCATCTACGATGACATCAATTGACTTGGGTGCAAGGGATAGCCTTTGGCTGAGCAGAGCCGTCTCTCCCGACCCCCACCCAGGCGGCATAGCCTGGCAAATGGACGGCTGCTGGGGGTTTGGGCTTGGGAAGCTTGGTGGGCCAAGCAGGCAGAGGATCCAATTATGCACCCCTGGGGGGTGTCAGGGTCCTCTGCGATGGAGCACGACCTCTCGGCATGCAGGACTCAGACCTGGACATATTATGCCTTGGACATAAATTTGGTGGGGAGGCGGTTTTCCTATTTATTCTGTGAGTTACTGGATGTCCAGCTAGGCCAGGGGCCTGACCTGGGCACTGTGCCAGGGCACTGCCTGCCCCCCACCCCAGGAACTGGACTAAGCCCTGCCGAGGAGCATTGTGGCTACCCGGGAGGCTGTGGGTTGGAAGCTGAGCCTGGAGGGGGCGCCTCCCCCAGCTGCCCTCAGCAATGTGAACGGGTCCGGTGCTTGGAGCTGAGGGACAGGGCTGGGCGTGTCCTGTCTGTGTGCAGAATCCTATCAGATGCCCCCGATCCCAGGGGTAGGCAGGCACAGCGAGCTGTCTGCTGAGGTAGGCGTCCAGAACTGCCGCCGCCTTCCCTGCCCCTCACAGGGGCAGCCCTTTTCCCTCAGTCCCCATGGGCCTCCTTGGCAGCAGGAGCTGTCCTTTTGTTGTTGGGTGCCAGGAAAGGGCCTCCAGCCTCTACAGCTTCAAGGAATGGGCAGGGGGAGGGTAGGAAGAGGGAGCTGTGTATCAAAATGACTCCCCCCTACCTTTCCTCCCTGACCCAGGGCTGGTGAGGAGTGGGGCCCAAGGTGGGAGGGAACGGTGCTGCTTTATTTGAAATGTTTTCTTACCTCATTCCCTGCCCCAGGAAGGGGCCCAGCCTCACCCTCCTGGGGTGGCCCCATGTTCCTCCTGCCTACCCTGCCCCACTGCCCTACCGGGGCAGCCCAAGTTCCCAGCTGCTGCTTGCCATCCCTTCTTTCACCTTGACCAGCTTCAGTTCCTCTCTCAATGCTCCTGCCTCCGAAGCCTCCCGTTTCCCCTTCCTTAGCCGCTTTTAAGTTATTTATTCTGTACTTGTGGTTTGGGGCTCTGAGGAAAATCCTGATCTTTTACCTCTCCCCTTTTGCTAGAAGTGGGGTGGGAAGAGAGGGTAGTCTCTGTGCTCTGGGTTGTCAGTGGAGGGGGAAAGGGTGTCATGCCTAGGCATTGCCTCTCTGTGGGACTGTCATGCCAGTGTGCCCACCTGTCTGGTCTACATCCTGAAGAGATGTACGGTCCCACCCCCACGTGGGCACCATCACTCCCAGGAACCGAGCTGGAGGACTGCAGTCTGGGCTGGGAGCAGAGCTGACTGACACAGGGATGGAGTTGACCCTGAGCCATGTTCTCTGGCACTTGCTGGACGTGTCCCCTGCCCTCCTCTCAGGAGGAGCCATCCCACATTTGGGTAGCTAGTACCCAGGACTGGACAGACTGATTTGGGTTAGGGACCCTAGAGGGTTAAGGGAACAACAGAGATAGGGCTTCAGTACCCTGTCTGGGACCCCAGTCTCCCCCTGGGGTGGTTCTGATTGTGGCTGACGCCTGGTTACAAATTGGTTTTTAACCCAAGAATTGTGATTATTTTTTAAAAAGCCAAACAAATTTTGGCAGGAGTTAGAATAAATCCTGGGGCCTGGGCTCCTCTGTTCTTGACCCTCCACAGCCTTCTCCCTCTAAGGGGAAGCCAGAGGGAAAGGAGGATCTCAGCCAGCCTCCAGCCTGCTCCCAAATGAAGTCTTGAGAGTAGGTTGAAGGTGAAGGGAGGAAGGCCGTGGGCCACTCTCCCTTCTGAGAGGCAGCTGCAGCTCAGGCCCTAATACACCCTTTCCCCTCTGGCCTCTCCCTTTCCCCCTTCTGGTCGCAGGAGGGAGAAGTGGGAAGTAGTTTGGGAACTGGTTTGTCCACATCCACTTCCCCATTGTTCCTTGGCCCGCCCTCAGGGCAGAGCCCCCTGCCCAGGCTGGGTAAGAGATGGGCTTGGTCCAGCAGGGACCCTGAGGGAGCAAACCCCTTTCCTCTGGGGAGTGTGCCCCCCTACCATGTAGTTGAACAGGGGCTAGGAGCTCCCCACCCACTCCCTTCCCTCTAACAGCAGGCTGTGTGGGTTTCAATTCCCATCCTCCCCACCCCGGCTAGGTGTCGTCCACCCTGTATTCTATCATGTGTCTGAGTGTGTGGGGGGGTTCTGTACTAATTTCCATGGCCGGTGGCTTTTCCTTCCATGCATCACTCCCCCCCGCATGCCCAGGGGCCACCTGCCTGGCATTACCGCATGCTGGGGTCATTGGGGGAGGGGGGTGGGGCTCACGCTGTCCTGTGGTCTTGAGATTTTTATTTTTGCATATGTAATCCATCCTGTACAGGTAGCTAACTTTGTAAACGCTGTGTATTTCCCCTGCCCCCATGGCTGCTGGTGTAAATAAACTGCATCTCCCGTTGGTAGCCCAGCCTACCCACCCTCATTATCATGTTACTAGAGGCAGAGCAAAGCCATTCTTATAATGTCACAGCAAGAGGCTCCACAGCCACAAAATGGAACTTTATTCAGTCACAGACACTGACCATCCAAGAGCCCCAGAGGCAAGGGCCTGGGGCCCAGTGCTCCATATCCAGAGCTTGTCCTTGGAGTGGGTAGGGTAGGACACTGGCTGAGGGCCAGAGCTGTCTCTTGCTTACAGCCTCAGGCCTAGGGTAGCAGCAGCTGTGGCCTGGCCTCTCCCAATGCTGGGGTCTTGGCTTTGTGCCCCAATCCCCTTCCTGACTGAGCTCTATAAAGGACCATTTAAAAAAAAAAAAAAAAATACAAGCAAAGTGCTTTGAAAAAAGGGAGAACACTGGAAACTGTCCAGAACATGGAGAACACCCTATTCCTGCTACAGGGGTGGAGGGAGAAGGCAGAGGCAGCTGGGTGCCGTAGGGAAAGCTGACGCGATCTTCCTGCCTGCCTGTGTGATTTTAGTTTCATAAGGTGGATATTTCTCTAGGGAATTTAAAGATCCTCCAGGCTCCCTACAGAAGGATGCTGGGGCCATGCTGAGCTGCCCTGGCAGGCAGCCCTGGGTACTGAGGAACAGACATGCAGGACAATGAGAAGAGCTAGGCCACAGCTGGGAGGGAATCCTCAGAGCCCAGACTCCCCAGTGAGCTGGGCCACCAGCTTGGCTCTGAACTTCAGGACCCTAAAAGTGAAGGAAGAGGACATCCTCATTTCTACCTGAGTTGTGCTTGCACAGAGGGGATGTCTGTACCCTCGTGAACGTGAAGGGAAGGCCCTGTTCTGCCTCCAGTAGCCTATGGAGGAGGACCTACCTTATCCTTTCCACCCCTCCCTCCCAGGCCCTTGGGCCCAGCTCTGGCCAGGAAAGGGGGAGGCCATAAAGGAGGAAGACCATGCCTTTCATTTTCTCCCTATGTCCTTATCGTCCATACATCCCAAATACTAGGAAGCTGAAGAAGACGGTGACTCCCACCAGGGAGACAGTGGCAGGTGCTGTGAAGAACTGGCGGTAGTTGATACGGAAGTACCAGACCACACCCAACAGCACCACAAACACAGGCACCATGAGGCTGCCCACACTGACGCCAAGGCTGGGTGGCTCAGTGGCCGAGGAGGGAGCCAGGGAGGCTGAGGGGCCTGGAACAGCTGACCCTGGGGGTGAGTGGTGGCAGTGAATCACACAGTGGTCAGTGATGTTCAGGGAACGCAGTGTGCGCGCTGGGTCCTGCAGCAGGCGGCCCTGGTAGATCAGTTTCATCTGGCTCTCCTGTCCAGGGAAGTACTTACTGGATGAAGGAAAGAGACAGAGGATGAGAAGGGAGAAGCCAAACAGGCCTGGACCAACAAAGCAGGGCAAGGGGGAAAACTGAAGGGTGGGTTTCTAAGGAAGTATCCCACCCACTCCTAGTAGGGGCTGGATCTGACACTTCCCCACTGTTCCCATGTCTATACAAGCTTCCTCCGAGGCAACCAACAGCTAGGGGCATGGGGTATGAGCAGCCTCCCATTTTCCTGTGCACTCACCTCTTCAGGGCACCCACAGTATCCTCTGGCCTAGCCACAGCCAGCTCCTCGGTGTCATTGAGGAATTTGAGCCGCACATTGATGAGGCCAGGGCTGGGCGGGAGGCAGGTGTTATCCTCAGATCTCAGGGGGGCCTCTGGACTGCTGCTCTCTGGGCCCGCTTGTCTTTTGGGCAGGCCTTGGATGTCAAGCAGATGCTCAAGGCTGGGCTCAACACCACCCCCAGCTCCAGGCTCCCCTGTGGAATCTCCCCCACCTTCGCCAGCCTCTTCAGCCTTCTCATCATTACCCTCTGATGGATGGGCAAGTTCCGCTGGTTCTGGGGTGCCTTGGCCCGCCACCAGATGGTCCACATGCCCCAGGTGGAGGACGGATGTGTCGCCAGCTGACACAATAGTGCCCAGGAGCTGGTTGCTACCGCTGTCTGCTACGTAGGTAGAGAGCCAAGCTAGGACCAAGGCTAGAATCAGCACCACCACACCTGCCACCACAGTCACCTCGTTACCCACACTCTCAATGAAGGGGACATCAGAGAGCTCCATGGCCTGGCCGCTGACTGGGTCCACGCTGCAAGAACAAAGGGGGATAGCATCAGCAGGGAATGTGGGGTTGCAACCTGGTTTCTAGTTTGTTTAGGTTCTAACTGACCCAGCCATGAAAGAAAATGGAGTTCAGTGTCCTGTAAAGGGGGCAAAAAACCTTCCTAACTCTGGACCCCCAACCTAAAGCTAAGGATTTACCCTTCGCCTCTAGTGTGAAATGCTGGCTTTCCGATTCCACGCCCTTCCTCTCTCATACTCCAACCCCTCAATGAGCACGGATCATCAGGAAAACCTTAAAGCTTTGTTGCTGCTGCTGCTACTGTTTGTTGCCTTTTTGGTAGGTGGGGAAAAACATTTGCTTCTTTGAGCCTGAGTTTCTCTAGGATTCCTATCACTTGGAGAAGCCTCTACTGTGGCCTCAGAGAGACAAAAAAGCCTGGAATATTGTATGTGAGCCCCCTTGGGAGGCACAGTGCAGCCACTCTTGCCAGATTGTCTCATTTGAACCCTGTCTCATTCATGGTCACAGATCTAGGTCCAGATGTCAAGAACCAAAGAAAATCAATTTAGCCTCAAAAGCAGAGTGAGACCACCCTGACCGGACAACTCTGTAGGGGCCATCAGCAGACACTTCGCAGCAGACATTGTGTCTGCCTCCTCTGAAAGTCTTCCGGCAAGCCCTGGAGAGCAAAGTAGCAACAGACAGCAGAACACCACCCTCCTGGGTCATCGCAGGCTCACAACTTCAAAACCACTACCTGAGTGGAACTGATTTAGAAAAGATTCCAAAACAGCTCACAATCCATATCTCAATCTCTCTCCTCGTGCTGTGCAGGTTCTCCCTTGGCAGTTTCTTAGAAAGCCTGGAAGGATCTTGGCTTGCTCCTTGGAGTACCTACTCTCTCCCTTGGAGAATCTGCTGCTTTCACAGCTGTCCCTGGGCAAATCCAGGCTGATGATTATCATTAGCAGACTATTCTCACAGCACCTATAAAACTTCATTATACTTATCTACCTGTCCATCTCTCTACCAGACTCCGGGGAGGCAGGGATGACATGGATTACTCTCTGTACCACAGTAGCCAGTACAATGCCATAGTAGTTGCTCAAAGAATATTTGTGGAACATACCAACATCTGAATAGTTCCCACATCCTTATTTAGTAGATGGGCCCTGGAGTCACAAAAAAACAAGTATAATCCCGGTCTTGCCTTTTACTAGCTCTGAAGCCTCGAATAACTTTCTCAGAGCCTCAGCATTCTCATCAGTAAAATGGGGTTAAAAATAGTACCTACCTCATAAGGTTGTTCTGAAGATGATGGAAAATCATCGAAGCAAGATACTTAGCACAGTGCCTGGCACATTGCAATTGTTCAATAAATAAAGGGGAGTAATTATTTATCACCCGCACGACTAACCCCTGATGGTAAGAAGCTTACTGTCATTCTCCCTGGTTTACAGAAAAGAAAACTGCGGCGAACAGAGGCGAAGACGACTGGCACAGACACAGGGAACTTTCGTGGGCAGGGGCCGGGCAGGACGCCAGGGCTCCCGCCTCAGAGGCCTTTGCTCCCTCCTCTGCCTCCGAGCGACCCTGCCCGCCCGGTGCGGAGGGTCCCCGACCCTGCCTTTTCTGAGGCGAAGGCTCCGCGTCTGGGCGGTCCTATTCCCGCGGCGCTGGAGAGGGGTCCGTGGGCTCACCCGAGTCGAAAGGCTGCCTGGTCCCGGCCGCCGTTCCCAGGCCCAGTTCGCCCAGCCGGTGAGGGGTAGAATCGGATGAGGGGGTCACAAACCATCCACACCCCTCAAACTTCGGGGCGGAGCCGGGGGGCTGGGGGCGGGGCTTGAGTACGCGGGGAGTCATGGGAAATTAAAGGGGGCTTGGACTGGTACTGTGCCTGGATAGGGAAGGAGGTCCTCACCTGAAACGGCCAGACTAAGTGTTTTGACTTCGCCAGGACGCCCGTGGACTCACCTTTCCGTAGGGGCCGGGGGAGGGGCTGGCTATCCCTGATTCTGTCCAGGTTCCACTCTCTTCCGGCTTCTCCCGGAAGCTGTTAGAACCGGAGACAGGAAGTCCCGCCTCCGCGCCTTGCACTGATGACGCAAAGCTACGTAAGGCGGGCTGACGTAAACGTATTCTTTAAATAAAAGGGACGGGTTTCTCAGCGAAAGGAGGGGCGGAGTCATTGTTGGCGGGATCGCGGCCCTTCGGGGGCAGGGCCACGCCTGGTGGGCGTGGCCTAAGGAGCCGAGAGAGGCGGTGCGGGGCCAGGAGGGGTCGGGGGAGGTGCTTGGGAGAGGGGCGTGGCTCCGCGCTGGAAGACCAAGCTGGCTGACACCGCCGGGCAGAACGCTAGCGGCGCTTCCCTCCTCCTATCCTTCCTGTCCCGGCCTTGCTCCCAGCCTCCCGAGCTGATTGGATCTATTACTGCTCTGCAACGCACACTGCGCTCCCGTTAGCGGAATCGGTGAGGACCGGTATCCCTGTCCTCCAAGAGTTCGACTCAGGGTTAGTCGAGTGACAGACAAGGTAACTATTTAATCACCATCCGGTGCTCCGAGAATGCGGCCCCAGGTAGTGTGGGACCTTGGTAAATAAGACGAGAAACCAGTTCAACTAAGACACGGATTCAGCCCGGGCTTAGGACACAAGAAAAGCAGGAGCCCAAAAAAGGAAAAAGAGGTTCAGCTTCCAAGAACTTATCTAGATTTTTGCAATTAAAATTTTTCCTAAAGACGTGCTGGGGTTTTTGTTGTTTTTTGGTGGTGTTGATTGAAGTATAAATAATGAAGATGGGGCAAACTCAAGCAGGAGCTCGGTGGTTTTCACCAACTGAACACACCGGTGGAACCGGCTCTCAAATTAATAGAAAATGACCAAAGAACCCCCTTTCTTGTCTTCTTCCGGCCACTAACTTCCAAAGAGTAGTCACTATTCTGACTTGTCACCACAGATTAATTTTCTCTGGTTTTGTACTTTGTATAAATGGAATCAAACAGTATGTACTCTCCTGTCTGGCTTTTTCTTTTCCTTTTTAAGTCTTTTTTTTTATTGTGGTAAAATATACATAAAATTTACCATTTTAACCTTTTTTTATGATCTCTAGTTGATGAAGAAACTCTTATTTTTTTAAGTATGTTTTATTATTTTTTTTTTGAGGAAGATTAGCCCTGAGCTAACATCTGCCATCAATCCTCCTCTTTTTTTTTTGCTGAGGAAGACTAGCCCTGAGCTAACATCCGTGCCCATCTTCCTCTACTTTATATGTGGGATGCCTGCCACAGCATGGCTTGACAAGCGGTATGTAGGTCCACCCCTGGGATCCAGGCCGGGCAACCCTGGGCCCCCCGAAGCAGAACATGGGAACTTAACTCCTGTGCCACCTGGCCGACCCCATGTTAACCATTTTTAAGTGATTAATTCAGTGGAACTAAGCACTGTCATAATGTTGTGCACTCATCACCACTATCCATTTCCTATACCCGTTCATCCCCCTCCTCTGTTCTATTTCTGTCTCTATGAATTTGCATATTCTAGGTTTCTCCTGTAAGTGGAATCAAACAATATTTGTCCTTTTGTGTCTGGCTTATTTCACTGAGACTGTTTCCAAGGATCATCCATGTTATAGACCATATCAAAATTTCACTCCCTTTTAAGGCTGAATAATATTCCGTTGTATGGGGGTCAGACTGGTGGTGCAGCAGTTAACGGCGCATGTTCCACTTCCACGGCCCGGGGGTCGCTGGTTCAGATCCCGGGTGCGGACATGGCACTGCTTGGCACACCATGCTGTGGTAGGTGTCCCACAGATAAAGTGGAGGAAGATGGGCATGGATGTTAGCTCAGGGCCGGTCTTCCTCAGCAAAAAGAGGAGGATTGGCCACAGTTAGCTCAGGGCTAATCTTCCTCAAAAAAAAAAAAAAATCCGTTGTATGCATACACCACATTTTCTTCATCCAGTCATCATTAATGGACATTTGTGTTGTTTCCACCTTTTGGCTATTGTAAATAATGTTGCTGTGAACATTGACGTACAAGTATCTGAGTCCCCACTTTCAATTCTTTTGTCTGGCTTCTTTTGATCAACAGTTTGTGAGATGAAAGGTACTCTTAATTTCTGCATACATGTACCTTTTGAATTTAAAGCTTAGTGTTTTCATTTTGAAGAACACAGGTGAGGGCAGGGCATCGTGGTACAGTTATACAGAATTGTGAAGAATGAGTAGAGATTTACCCAACAAAGTTCCAAACAGAGAGAACAGCAGGTCCAAGGGCTCTCAATAAATACTTGAGGGAATGAAAACCACTGAGTTGAACCATTGTTAATGCTTTTCAGAGTTTATGATATGCCAGGTACTAGCCTAAGCACTTCACATACATTATTTCATAGTGCTCTATCAAGTAGCTCTTATTGTACCCATTTTACAGGTTTGGAAACTGAGGCTCAGAGAGAATGAATAATTGTCCAAATTATGCAATTAGTGGTATAGGTAAAGTCCTCCAGATCTCTCTCTCTCTCTCTTTTCATATATAAATATATACATATCTTTTATATATATATCTTCATATATATACGTATATACCTTATAGGCAATATTTGGTCCCCTACTTTTTTCACTTAACACCATACCATGAAGCTTTTCTCATGTCATTGAATATTTTTATAGCATCATTAATATAGTTTTAAATAGCTGTTCAACAGTATTACCTTCCGTGTTGTACTATAATTTTTAACTATAAACTAATCATCTCATTTGGATGGACATTTAGATTGTTTTCAGTACTTCATTTTTAAACAGTGCTTTGATAAACATCTTTGTCTTTTTTTTTTTTTCCGGCTTTTTCTCCCCAAATCCCCCCAGCACATAGTTGTATATTTCAGTTGTGGGTCCTTCTAGTTGTGGCATGTGGGACGCCACCTCAACGTGGCCTAATGAGTGGGGCCACGTCTGCTCCCAGGATCCGAACTGGTGAAACCCTGGGCCGCCAAAGTAGAGTGTGCGAACTTAACCACTCCGCCATGGGGCTGGCCCCTGTATGTCTTTGATGACAGATTTTTGTACACATCCATGATTTTTTTCCCTAGGATAAAAAATCCTGAAACTGGGACTGGTGGGTCAAAGGGTGTTCACAGTTTTAGGGTTTTTGATACATGGTGTCACATGGTCCTCTAGAAGGTTGTACCTCTTTCCATTCCCACCAGCAGCGTGAGTAACACCCACCAGTATTCCCTTCCCCAAAAACAATGTAGAGGCTGGAGAGGAACAGGGAATAGATGGAGGAGGTTTGAGAGATGTGAGAATCCTGAAGATGTTTATGAACCAAGAGGAAGGAGCAGAGGAAAAGTGAAGATGAAGGCAATCTGAGAAGGGAATAATTGACTGAGCTCCCTCTGGAGCCCTGAAGCAACGAGCCAGTGGTCGGGCCTCCCCTGCAGAGGAGGTGGGAAACTCGGCTTTCCCACTGCCCCATGTGCCTCGTCCATCCATTTGGGGTTAGGTACACACACTCTGTGTTCCCCAGGCTGCATGGACTGACTTGTGCCATGGCATTTTTCACAGTACATCGTCATTTTTTATTTTTCTGTCTTACCAAATTCCTTGAAGACAGGAACTGTGGTTTTTTCTTTTATCATTCCAGTATCCCCAACATCTATCCCAGCACCTGCATACTTGATAAAGATTTTTTAATGAATGATAGATGGATTCAGAGAAGGTGCAGGGAAGAGACGGGGAATTTGACTGAGTTCTCTCATCTGCTGGTCAGAGGTGAAGTCTTACGGCTGTGGCAGTGAGGAGAATGGATGGAAGGGAAGCAGGAAGGCTTGGCTAGGGATGGAGATAGACTCGGAATGCTCAGCAGCTGGGATGGAGGGTTCCAAAAAGTGGAGGCTGAGTCTGACAGGGGATGCGTTTTGTAAGTGTGTTCAGCAAAGGAAAAGATGCAGTTGAGTTAAAGTTGTTTTGAAAGAGCTTGCAGGGTTAAGTTTTGACGGTGGAGGAATTATGTAGGAGAGGAAAAGCGAGGAAAGAAAGCAGCCTGAAGCTGGGACTATATCACAGCCCAAAGCTGGTCTCTTTTTTTTAATTAATTAATTAATTTAAGATTTTATTTTCCTTTTTTCTCCCCAAAGCCCCCTAGTACATAGTTGTATATTTTTAGTTGTGGCTCCTTCTAGTTGTGGCATGTGGGACACCACCTCAGCATGGCTTGATGAGCGGTGCCATGTCCGCGCCCAGGATCAGAACCGGCAAAACCCTGGGCCGCCAAAGCGGAACGCGTGAACTTAACCACTTGGCCACAGGGCCAGCCCCTTGGTCTCTTTTAAATACAATAAAAATTAAAGATTAACAGAGTATTTTAATGGATCTTAACTTCTTGGACATTTTTCATGATGTAGTTTATGACATATTTATTTTTCCTAAACTATTGAACTTAAGTATTTTTATACTTTTATATGCAATAAAGATGGTTATAGAATGGTGAATGTATCTGTAAATCCTGGGATGCTGCCTTAACTAAATATGCTTATAGTAAGTCCGTTTTATTAAAAACCAAAAAGCGCTCCTTCCCTAACCACTAGATGTTATTTGTTTCATGTTTGCCAATCTGAAAGGCAAAGGGGCGTCTGTTCCTTTAATTTGCATTCATTGAATTACTAGTTTGCACATTTTTCATATTTCATCAACCACTTTGTAAATTAACTGTTTGGGCCTTTTGCCTTTTCTTCCCTCAAAAGAATTTTTTAATTATTTATTTAACAGATTTTTTTTTTTAAAAAATTGGCACCTAAGCTAACATCTGTTGCCAATCTTCTTTTTCTCTTGTTCTCCTCCCCAAAGCCCCCAGTAGAGAGCCACATATTCTAGCAGTAGGTCCCCTGGCTGTGCTCTGTGGGACGCCCCTCAGCACGGCCTGACGAGCAGTACTAAGTCCACACTCAGGATCTGAACCGGCAAAACCCTGGGCTGCCCAAGCAGAGTGCAAGAACAACACCGTTCCACCACAGGGCTGGCCCCAAGAATTTTTTTAAATTTCATAAGAATGCATGGATACCCATTTGTAAAAAATTCAAATATGGACCATAAACAGCCCCATGGGCACAGTCCCTCTCCCCTCCCCACAGGGGAATTCTTGGGTACCTGCCTTCCAGGCCTCGTTCTATTCATCTGCAATCATGGGGTTTGGTTTGTTTGCTGTACATATTGTATGCCAACCTGTTTTTTCTCCTTACCGACAGTCTTGGAAATCTTTCCAAGGCAGTACATACGCCAGTCACTTGGAATCCCTCCCCAATGCTTTCCTGCTGCGGGTGCTACCCTTTGTAAGGGCTGAACTGTATTCCACAGTATGGGTTTGCTTACCACCTCCCCTATGCTGAGTTGTTGCAAGCAATGCTGGGATGAATACTCCCATATGCATCAGCCTTTTGTGTAAGCGGGGAGCAATGTTTAAGGGTACTGCTAAATGGCCCACCAAAGAGGCAATTTCCGTTCCCACCAATTGGATGTGCAAGAACTTATTTCTCCATATCTTCACCACACTGCATATTATCAATATTCAAAAATTTCCCCCAATCTAGTGAATAATATCGTATTGTTGTTTTCATTTGCATTTCCCTGATTGCTGGTGAGGCTGAGCAACATCATTCATTTACTAGACAGATATGAGTGTCCCCTCTCTGCAAGGCACTGTACAGGCTCAAGTCAACAATGTTGATGTCATTCCTGCCCTCACAGATCAAGGAAAGGAAAGTTTTTAGCTGCAGATATTTTTTCCAATATTTTGCTTTTTAATTATGTCTATGATTTGATGTTTTCATAAAACCAAATTTAAACTTTTTCTCTATCCAGATCTATTAATCTTTTATGCTTTTATCCTGACATATCTTCTCCTACCCCACAATAACATACATAATCATGTGTACCTTTGGGGGGTTTGGCTTTTGCTTTGTTGTTTCTTTTTTGTCTTTTGGAGGAAGATTAGCCCTGAGCTAACATCTGCCAATCCTCCTCTTTTTGCTGAGGAAGAGTGGCCCTGAGCTAACATCCGTGCCCATCTTCCTCTGTTTTATATGTGGGACGCCTACCACAGCATGGCGTGCCAAGCGGTGCCACATCCGCCCCAGAATCTGAACCGCCGGACCCCGGGCCGCCGAAGCAAAACGTGCGAACTTCACCGCTGCGCCAGTGGACCGGCCCCTGGTTTTTTTTTTTTAAAACAACTATCTTTTTGTAGTTGTACCTATAACAGAAAAGGCCACGCTTGGGGTCTGCCTGCTGTAAGGGTGTGGACAGCTCAGCATCCTCCTGACAGGGAGGCTCCCGGCTTGCGCCTAGGACTATAGAGGATTTCCCTCTCTTCTCTCAGGCCTGAGGCTCTCTGAAATTAAGGCAAAAACGTCATCCAGAAAGAAGAGGTTGCTGCTCTGCATAACGAGGTAAAAGACTGTCTTCATGTTGATGGAAGAGAATCTCCACAGGGGCCAGCCCGGTGGCACAGCAGATGAGTGCACACGTTCCACTTCTCGGCCGCCCGGGGTTCGTGGGTTCGGATCCCGGGTGTAGACATGGGAACCACAGAAGAGTACAAGGGAGCAAAAAATAAACATGGAGTGACAGGTGTCTCCACCATATTTCAACCTAATGACATCCACGCTTTGGTTCTGTGCACAAATCATTTATTTGCGTTCATAAAACCTGGCTTGGCTTGAAAACCTTCCTCTTAAAGACGAATGGTGGTACATTTGACTCTGGGACCAGAGGAGGGAGTGAGAGAGGGAGGGGACAGCTGGTGGTTGGCCCTCCTGTCACAGGCCCTAAGAGACCACGAGTGTGGTGACCACCGTTTCAGACACCATGCATCACTGGGGGGTGAAGGTGGGGGACACACAACCACAAACGGGTCCCAGGCATCATGCATTTATTCCTCCCTCAACAGCCCTTTACTGAAATGCCTGTTCAAGGAATATAAGCCAGTCTCAGCCTCGTGGAGGCAGACACAGGCTCTTAATTAAATAAGTGCGATACCAAGGAAGGCTCTGCAGAGACAGTGCTATTGGGTTGAGTCTTGAGGATCAAATCAGCCTTGACTAGGGCAAAAAATGGGGGAAGAGTATACCAAGCAGAGACAACAGCACACGCAAATACCCGGGAGCAAAGGGGAGCAGGTCATATCTCACAACCGGTAACTAGTTTATTAAGGCTGGATTACAGGAATCACAGAAGGGAGGAGGGGAGTCAGGAGGCCAGAGGGCTTGGTGGAGGCAGGGAAGAGAAGCTGTGTCTGACTTGTTGAGTTTTGATTTTAGTCTGAAGGTAGTGAGGAGCCACTGAAGGGCACAATCAGAGTTGTGATTCCCAAAGATCGTTCTGGCATCCTTTGCAGAGCATGGGCTTCAAGACCAGTCAGTGAGGTCCTCCCTTCAAGTGACAGAGCAGGGCAGCTTGAGGCAGAGTCTGCCACTCTTTTTTTTTTTTTCAGGGGAAGATTCCTCCCTAAGCTAACATCTGTTGCCAATCTTCCCCCCCCCCCCCCCCAGCACACAGTTGTGTATAGTTGTAAATTCTTCTGGTTCTTCTGTGTAAGCTGCCGGCACAGCATGGCTACTGACAGATGAGTGGTGTGGTTCCATGTCCAGGAACCAAACCTGGGCCACTGAAGCAGAGCATGCAGAACTTTAACCACTAGGCCATCAGAGCTGGTTCTCGAGTCTGTCACTCTTTAGGAGGCTGAACAGGTACATGGGTAGTGGTGGGGATGGGGGAGTGAGCAAGAAGAATCACCGCCTCCTGGCTCAAGGCCTGGGTGGATAGAGGGACCATCATCCATTTAGGCACAGGAGGAGGAGGTGGCTGAAGGCTGAGTCCTCAGACCTTCCCATTGGTGAGAGGAGCTGAAGCTCAAATCGAGCTGGAGGTCAGCAGGTGGCTCAAGAAGCCAGTAGAGGGATGAGCTCTCCCAGGAAGGCATGCAGAGTATGGACAAGAGGGCCAGGGACTGGTCCTCTAGGGTTGGAGGGGGAGTGACAACAGGTGGAAGGGGCAGGACACAAGTTGTGGGAGCAGCCAGGTGTGGGGCTCACTGGATGCGCCCCTCCACACGCAGCAGCAGGTAATCCCTGAGGAGCGGGGGCAGTGGGAGGCGGGCAGCAGCCTGTCGGCAGCGGCTACCCAACTGAGCACGCACAGCCAGCCGGGCCAGGTGCTGCAGGCGCCTTGGCTGGTTCACCATGCACAGGGCTGATCTGTAGAAGGCTTCGTGCTCCTAGGCCAGGAGTAGAACAGGGTCAGATGGCCCAGTGCTCTCACCTCTACCCTTCCACCTAGGAGCCACCTAGTAGTGGGGGCCCTGGGATTTTGCAACATGCATCCACCTGGGTGTTTGGTGCATCTTGAGGGACTCAGATTCAGTGCCAGAGAAGCCCTGCAGAGGTCATAGGAGCTGGGACCACACTGCAGAGCAGGGTCTCAGCCATGTCTGCACCCACCCCAACTCCAAAGATGCTGGCACAGTGCCCACTGAGTCAGAGATGCCTGACAAATGTCTGTGCTGATGAGGTGAGAGAGAGGCTGGAGAGGTGTGTGGAACTAGATGTTGTTCTAAGCTGCTGGGGGACTGGGGGCCCCTGGAACCCAGAGGTTTCACTCTGCCCATCCTCCTCTGGCCTGGGGGCCTTCCTGCTCCTCCCTCCAGGAAGCCCATCCTGCAGGGATAGTCCTGGGCTCATCCCTCCTCTCCATCTCCCCCTAGGGCCCAGGAAGGAGCTGGGCCCCTGCGGTGGACATACCTGCCACAGCTCTGGGAACACTGCCTCGACCCAGGTATCACAGGATGGGACACAAGGGTAGGCATTGAGCAGGACTTCCAGGGCCCGAGGGAAGTTGGCACAGTGTTTCAGCATCTGGGAAGCAAAAGAGGGTCTCAGGGCCACATGCCTCTCCCAACCAAGGCAGATCCAAGGACAGCCTAAGCCAAAGCCCGGCTGACACTCAAATCTGGAAGGCTAAATCTGAGTCTCTCCTCATCCTTTTCCATGCCTCAGTTTACCCCATCCTCAAGTGTGCTCCAACCTCCTGGCCCCACCGTTTCCCTGGGAGTTCTTTTCTCCCTTGGACTCCCTCCCCCATAGCCCTCACTGTCCTTCCCAAGATGGGGACAGACCTCTGGCCACAGAGGTTGGGCTCAGTCTCTTGGCCCCTTTCTTCCCCGGCGGCAGGGCAATTTCAGCCGCAGGCTCCCCCCACCCAGCTGGAGCCACTTTCACAGGCCCTCCCTGCGCACCTCAGGCTGCACAGGCTGGGCCCCGTAGTCCAGCAGCGCCGCGAAGAGGACGTCGGGCTCCCAGTTGGTGGCGTCCTGGATGGCCTGCAGCGCGCAGTCCATGGGTGTGTGGCCCGCCCCGTTGGGTACTCCAGCGCAGGCCCCGTGGCGCAGGAGCAGCTCAGCCAGGCCTCCGCAGCCGTTGGCACAGGCGTTGTGCAGCGGCGTGTGCCGCTTGCGCCCGGCCACCCGGGCATCAGCGCCGGCCTCCAGGAGCCGCCGCGCTGCCGCCTGGTGCCGCCGGCCGCAGCCCGGGCCCTCGGCCCCAGCGCACGCGGCGTTCAGGGCCGTCTCGCCTTGGCTGGTGCGCAGGCGCACGTCGGCACCGTGCTCCAGGTAGAGAGCCACGTGCTCCTCCAGGCCACGCCCTGCTGCCACGTGCAGGGGCGTCATCTCGCTGTCCTGCGCTGCCAGGTTCACCGTTGATCCTGCCTCCAGCAGCAGCTTGGCGCACCTGGGGACAGGGCACAAGGTCCCAAGGCAAATCCTGAGGGAGCAAGGCCTGGCCTGGGAAGCCCTCAGCCTGCTGCCATCCCCAGCCCCTTTCTTCCCAGCCGCCTCTCCTCAAGGCGAGCCTGGTGTCCACCATCAGACTCATAGAAGCCCCGTGACAGACAGCAGAGCTGGAAGGCCCATCGAAGTCACGAGGAGCATCTTCAGTTTTCACATGAAAAACTTCAGCCCAGAAAGGTTGCAGTGCAGCCAAGGACACCCAGCAAGTTAGTGGCCATACCAGAATTCATACTCACTGTCTCAGACAGTACCTCCCAGAGTCTGACCTGACTGCCCAGTCCCACTGGGACCCCAAGGCCTGGTTCTGAATCATCTTTTAGTGGTCTTCTAACATTTTGATAGCATGCAAAAAAATCGAAAACCCACTACTATGTACCCTATGAAACAAAGAAAATTAAAGACTGTGAGCCAGAAAGAAAAAGAAACAGAAATCCTAATATTTTCTTCCTGCCTCCTAACTTGAAGACTGCTTTTGCAGACCAGCCATACCCAGTCCCACAAAGGAAGGTGCTTGGGGACCCGCCTACGCCACTGTCTCCTAAAGGAAACAAACAAACCAAAGGACAAAAACCAGATTTGGGGAGCATGTGTTTCACAGTCTTATAGTCCCTGGAGAAATTAATAGGCCAGAACACTGTAGAGGCAAATACAAATTGTTAACCACCATGGGGTAAACCACACATGCGACAAATTAAATTAATGGTGAAACTAAACTAACAGTAACTTATAGTTAAGAAGCCAGAATGGCAGCCACTGGAAACTCAGGAGCAGATCCATCAACCCCGAGGAAACCCTGATGACCAATGTCCCTCCCCAGAAGGACTGGAATTCCAGCTCTCCTTCAATACACGTGTCCAGTGAGCCCTTTGCTCAGTGGCCAAGAGTCAGGTAGCAGCCTGTCACTCATAAACTACTGAATTCATTTCCTGGGTAAATTCTAATCATGGGCTAATTGTTGTTTCCAAATACTAAATTTAAATAGCACTGAAAAGCTCACTCAGTAGGGTTCCAGTAAGTGGAACCATTCTTATTTCACTTAAAAGGATAAAGTCTGTTGGGAAGTGTACCATGTGCCCATAAGAACTCAGGAAGGGGCTGGCCCCGTGGCTGAGTGGTTAAGTTCGCACGCTCCGCTGCAGG